>NC_029778.3:75955040-75957988 GCF_000817695.3 Arachis duranensis | reverse complement strand
GTAAAGAAGGGAACTTTGTCACCCTAGAGTTATGCAGACCTCATAACAAATACCAGCACCATATCAACATGTAGCACACAATTACAGAAGATAATTAATTTCAAATAACAATGAAACAATGCGATCAATGCCAAATTGAAACCGACATTGGTAAATGAAAATATAAGCATTAAAATGAAAGTTCATAAGATCCAAGAAAACTTACAACAGAGCACGGTCCTCTCGTACATTGTTGTCAACTTCAATGATCTTCGACCCAGCCAAAAGTTGCATTACCAACCCAGAAGTTACAATGGGGGTAATTCCAAGCTCCATGACAGTTCCACGGTTGGAAGCAAGGATGACACGCATCCAATAGAATGGATCCGCACCTGTTGTTGAGTGGATTCCATACAGAGGGAGCTGGCTACAAACCAGAAAAATAAAAAGAGAGATAACGGTATATATGACCTTCTCTCTAAATGGCACTTTCCTGTCAGCAGTCTGAACTTCAGGAAGAAACGAAAGGAACGGTCTAACCAAGTGCAGCACTCTAAACCCACCTCCCATCTTACCAACCTACACCGGTTTAACCTGCATCATACATTCAATATGCATTCATAAGATCATTGGAAGAACACCGGAGGAAAATTCCAAAAACACCCCAGCATAGTACTAACTCGTCAACTAAATAAAAGACAGCTAAATCTTAAATCATGGACTTTTGAGATAATCTTGTTTCATGCTTTCAACCAGGAAACAGAGGAAGGCAATGGAAAAAAGTATTATTTTCGGATCCACAAAAATTCCCTGAACAAAAAGGATAGTAATCGATGCAATCAATCCATGCATTGGCAACTCAATCAATTATGCAGCATTCGCAGCTCCGTATATTCTAACTAAATTAAATCAACAACAATCAAACCGATTTTTTTCCACCGATACATCCTTATGCATTGAATAATACAAAGTATGCAATCAAACTCTTATGGAGGATTTACAACTTTTCAAATTGCGAAATCAACGATGCATCAATTGCCATAACCATATAGAATCATATATCAATTACATCAAATAATAATAGTAAAACCTAATCTAGCAAATCATAGAAAGAAGGCATGCAAAGTAACATCCAGATCTGTCCCGCATTTAAAATAGCATAAAATTCAAACCCTAACTCGCACGGGGGAAACTGTGGAAACTGAAGCAACAATCGGAATCAGATCATGTCACAACTAAGAGATCGAAAAACAAGACCAAGCAAAAACAATTGAAAATCGGGAAAAAGCAAACGTCAGATCTGGTAATTCGAGAGAGGCGTATGAAAGCGAATGATTGAAAAAAGAGAAATTATAGAGAAATTTTTTTTATTATAAATCTTAATTTCGTAATTACCGTAGCTGAAGGGCGCTATCCCAGATCTATATCTACCTACGATTCTGGGGGAGGAAAAATTTTTGCAAATGAGAAGAAGAAGCTGTGTGGTGAGTTTCGAGTGTGTTTATATATAAATATATAAAGGAAAATAAAGAGGGCTTCAGATTATTAATTAATTAAAACAAATCTGTTTCTTCCTAATCTTATCTTATTTAATTTTATCTTATTTATTTTTTAATTAAAGGTGTAAAGTATGATTTTTGATCCTTTAATATTTTTTCTTAATTTTACTTATAAAATTAATTATAAAAAATCATATTTTATTTTTTAATTATTAAAAAATTGAAAAAATCTATTTTTATTAATTCACCTTATTAACATTTAAAATCCTGTAATATCACCATATTGAAATAAATAATTATTTTTAATAGAATAATTAATTATTAAATTAATCAATTTTTTTGTAAATAAAAAGATAAGCTATCCTTTTGATTTTTCTATTTGTATTTTGAAATAAATATAAATTTAAGTTAGTTATATAAATATTGCTATACACATTACTTATTTATCTCTAATTTCTAGTGATTATTAAAAATGCCCTATCTTTGATTTAATTTATTTCATTTTGAGTTTTTGACACCTAAGAGAGGGAGATATATTTGAGTTTTTGTTTGAATGCTTCACAAGGGTTATTTTGGTATCTCTTGCTTCAATACTCATTAGTCATATGTACGTGGAAAAACCAATAATGATATGCCACGTCTTATAGAAATGGTGACGCGGAGAAGGCCGGTTGTCATTTTTGACCATTTTTTTCTTTTTTTTTTGTGTCCATTAAATTGGGGTAGAAATAGAAATAGTATAATAATGCCACGAAGATATTCAAGGATCGGGGTAGTAGATAGATATTTTTCCTGGCTTTAGATCATTTGAGGACAAATTGAATCAGTTTTTTTTATTTAAATGAAAAAATTTATTTATCAATTTAAATCTGGATACATAAATTTATAAAGAAATAAAAAAATATATTATTTTTTTTTCAAAATTAAGAAGACTCAAATCTATAAATTTTTAAATAAATATAAAAAAATTATACCATTTGAACTGTAATTCATTGACAAAATCGTATTGTTTTTGTTGCCTTAACACTAGCATCAATTATATAATTTATGTTTTTGCTTTTTTACCAACGTAAATATAATTAAATATACAAAACGGTAAAATTGTGTATTCCGATTTATTCAAATAAATAACTAATTTATTTTATTTAAATAAAAAAAAACAAATGAACTGTCTAAAAAGTAAAAAGTAAAAACCAACTCAAATTTTTGTTACGTAGAAAAAGGAAGCTTTATGTGCCTTTTTCCCCACTAAGAAACATATCAGTGCATTAACTAATTAATAATATTTTTGGACTAGTTTTAAAGCCTATTCCTTTCAGGTTTATGTATATTTTCTAGTGATTTATGAATAACATAATGAATTTAATTTTTACATATTTTCATTATAAAAAATTTTATGTAAATAATTAATTATATATTATTATATAAGTAAAAATAACTAATTTTTAAATTTATTATATTAAAAATATC
>NC_029778.3:75950694-75954594 GCF_000817695.3 Arachis duranensis | reverse complement strand
TAAAATAACTGTTGAAAGATATTTAATCAAATAGACTAAAATATATTATTTCAATTGAGAGATCAAATTGAGTGAATTAAAATTTTGAGAATCAATTTGGCGCGAATATAACTTGAGTGATTAGTTTATGAATGCTATAGTAAAATATTTCACAATTTTAAAAAATACAATTAATAAATAAAATAATGTCAAAAGTGGAGCTAGATTAGTATCTAGCAATAAGTAGGGGTGGCAACATGTATTCTACCCGTGGATATCCAATCCGATCCTACCCGATCAGGTAGAGTTGTCAATTCGATCCGCAGCGGGTAGAATAGGGTGCGGGTTGGATTCTCGTGCGGGTCGGGTAGGGTGTAAGTTGAGCCTCAACCCTACCCGACCAATCCGCACCTTATATATGTATATGTTATATATTTTGTATAAAAATATGTTTCAAGTGGATGTTGAATTAAAGACCTCTTACTAAATGTAAAAGATCTTTAGCCACTAAAAAAAATCATTAATTGATAATTTAATATTTTTTTTACATAAAAGTCAGTTCTATTTTAAATTATCATAAAATTATATAATAAGTTTGCATCTTTTTTATAACCCGCGGGTAGGGTCGGGTACCCGCGGGTTGAGAGCGGATAGAGTTAGGGTTGGGATATTCTCAACTCGCGGATAAAGTAGGGTTGAGTTTATATAAAAATCTCAACTCGCGGGTAAGGTTAGGGTTGACTTCAAACCCTACTCTACCATACCCGTTGCCACCCCTAGCAATAAGATACGACAATAAAAGTTAAATTTGGTGAACTTGTCTATTAATATAAAAAAATTAAAAAAATAAATTGGGTTGGTTTAGTAGTTAGATTATTAGTATATTTAAATAGAGATTAGGGAGTTCAAATTATGCTTTATATATGCATTAACTTATTGATCAATGAAAAACTCTGAATTAATTGAAAAAATTGAATTAATTAATAGAGTTATGGTTGCTTAAAAAAAATATAGACAAAAAAATTTAGGTAAGTATTGCACAGGTGTTAGTGAAATTTAAAGAGGTTAATGATCAGAAAATTCATATCCGTTTTGATATAAAAAACTGAATTAATTAATAGAATGATAGTTTGTTAACAAAATATAAACAAAAAAAAGGTTAAAGAAATATTGGGTTTTTTTTATTTATAGAGATTCGTTTATTTTAATAGAAATGGTTAATAATTTCTATTAAGTACACGCATGTATGAATTTAAATTTTTTAGTTATAAAAATATATTATTGGTTTTGTTTCTAAGTTCCGGGATTTTAAAAAAAGAATCACTAAAAGATTATGTCCATGTATTAATATCTCTTAATTTTATTTCAAAAATAAATTTATTTTTAAAAAATAAATTTTATTCATCTCGCTAATAGCGAAAAAATAGCTAAAATTTTTTTTTTTTTAAATTCTCACTATATGCGAGATGTATGATTTAAAAATTAAAAAATTAAAAAATTAAAAAATTATCTCGCTATTAACAAAAAAAACTGGTGACCACCACAATCAAATATATCATTTTTCTGTCCCACCTCGATGCATAATTCCAAAAAAAATCTATATTAAAATTGTTCAACCTATGCTTAGCTCTTTGTCTTTATTCTTTACACAAAATATTAAGATATATTGCACAATTTTTTTAAATTTATGGTGTAGTGAAGATCTTTAGACCGATTTTATTAGAGCAACACCTATATAGCATGACAAAGTTCTTAGTCGTTAAGAATAATTTGTGGATGAAGAGCAATTTGATGGATAATAGGATCATCTGATTACAAAGAAGTATGGTTGTGTATATTTCTTAATTTTTTTTTCTATTTCAATCCTTTGTGTTTAGGCCTATCAATTCTGATGAAAATTTTTTGTTTCTTTAATTCCAAAATTATTTATATTAAATTATTAGGAAAAAATATTTTAGAGCGTGAAGATGTACCTGAATTTGTAAATATAATTGAGAGAGTTTTTTCTTTGACTTGATATTTCTCAACAAAATTTTTTTGTATTTCTGGTAAAGTTGAATCGCAACTTTTCTGATGTAAAAAGAGTTATGAAGGCGATTTTAGTGTTAGAAACTAAAACTCTATAATCATTAGTTATATTTGAGTGTAGTACCTATTAAACCCTGAAACCAAAATAAAATAATATCTTTGATTTTAATCTGGTTTAATTTCAAATCAAAAATAATAATAACTTATTTAATTCAACATTTATGATAATAAATGAGATCATCATATATAAGTCATTTAATATGAAATAATTTAATGAGAAATTCTCCATATACAAGCATTTTTTTATACAAGTCTTTACAAGTTATTATATTAACGCGCTTGAACGTTACTGCACGTTCTTCTTCCTCTTCCTCTTCTTCTTTTTTTTTCTTTCGTTTCTTACTTTCTCTTTCTCCTTCTTCAACCGTTACTGCACAATTTCACTGCACCGTCTTCTTCTTCTTGCTGCACATTCTTCTTCCTCTTCTTCTTCTTCTTTTCTTTCGTTTTTTGCCTTCTCTTTCTCCTTCTTCATTTACGTATTTTTCTCTTTGTTTTCTTTTTTCGTTATTCTTGATTTCCATTATTTTTTGATATCAAGCTCTGAAATCATTTTTGAAGAAGAAGAAGCAGCAAAATATGAGGAGGAGAAAGAGAAAGAGTTCTGAATTATGCATAAAGTGTCCTTTGGGTGTATTTCTGTAATCATTTGGGTGTATTTCTGTAATCGTTTGGGTGTATTTCTGAAGTTTCATTATTTTCAAAACGATTTCAAAACTTGATTTCAAAAACCATGAAAATCGAAAAAAAAGAAGTAAGAATACCAGTAATAAACGAGTAAAACAACTAATGAAAAGGTAAAGAGAATAACGAAGAAATATCGTTTGGGTGTATTTCTGTAATCGTTTGGGTGTATTTCTATAATCGTTTGGGTGTATTTCTGAAGTTCTATTATTTTCAAAACGATTTCAAAGTTTGATTTCAGAAACCATGAAAATCGAAAAAAAAGAAGCAAGAATACCAGTAATAAATGCAAGTAAAACAACTAATGAAAAGGCAAAGAGAATAACGAAGAAATATCGTTTGGTTGTATTTTCTATAATCGTTTGGGTGTATTTTCTATAATCGTTTGGGTGTATTTCTGTAATCGTTTGGGTGTATTTCTGAAGTTCCATTATCTTCAAAACGATTTCTAAGCTTGATTTCAGAAACCATGAAAATCGAAAAAAAAACGAAGCAAGAATACCAGTAATAAACGCAAATAAAACAACTAATGAAAAGGCAAAGAGAATACATGGAGGAGGAAGAAGAGGAAGAGGAAGAGGAAGAGGAAGAGGAAGAGGAAGAGGAAGATGAGTTGTTCATAATCCACGGTGAGTGAAGAAGAAGAAGAGGAAGAGGAAGAGGAGTCGTTCATAATTCACGGTGAGTGTAGCGCTTTGGAAACTAAATAACGCATTAAAAGACTCTAATGTGTAGTAACTTGTAAAACTTATAAGTCAAAAAGACTTGTATGTGTAGCAAGCCTCTAATTTAATTTACTAATTATAATAATTGATATATGTATTGCCATAAATAGATTAGAAAATAATAATTTTCTAACAATTCTCACCCTCGCCGCCAGATCCGCGCCTCACGCCGTCACCCATGGAGCCACGAGCTGCGCCGGTCGCCGCCGCTTCACCACCGCACTGCACTGCACCAACCCACCACCGCTTCTTCTTCTTCTTTTTCTTCTTCTTCTTCTGTGAAATCTGTGAATTTTCTGTTAAATCTGTGAATTTTTTGGTGAAATCTGTGAATTTTCTGTTGATGATGATGAAGACCATAAAGAATGGGGTGAGGGGTGGGGGAGTGGGTGAGGAGGGGTTACGATGAGGAGGTGAGGGAGTG
>NC_029778.3:75899149-75950676 GCF_000817695.3 Arachis duranensis | reverse complement strand
GGGAGGGGGAAGGATATTTTTGTCCAAAAAAATAAAAAGGACGATTTTAATACGAAAAAAATGTTAAGTACGATTCTAAATCGAAAATTAGATCAGGGACAGGTTCGATGCCGACCCTCAACGTGAGGGACCAAAACAATACTTATCCCTTAAAATTATCTTGATATTCAACATAATTAGAATCAAAATATTAAATGATCTCTAACTTTATTTTCTAACTTTATATATGTGAACATGTTTATTTACTATAACAAAACTTTTTTTATTGTATTATTTAGTGATTCATTTTTAACTTACTCAAAATTTTGACAAAATACTAATAATTTATATAATAACTGTAAGTGTACAAATTTAATATCCGTCAAATTATTAATGAAGCATAAAAAAAACACTTGTACACTTTTAAACTTTAGGAAAGCTTTCAAGTAGACCGACCGATGTTTTAGTTATTTTTAACTGTTGATTTTAATTATATATATTATATATATTTTTTATAATTAAAATCAATAATTAAAAATCACTGAAACATTGATACACTTAGAAATTTTTCTAAATTTTATATCTTGATTGAGGTACCTAATAAGATTATTGTACTTGTATCTTTTAGAATCGATTATATAACTTTATTTGTAATTCTGCATGCCACTGAAATACAAAAATAGTAAAAATATACTTATTCCCACTGAATTAATATACAATCATCAACTACATTTATCTCAAAAGACCATATAAAATAATAATTTGACGAATTATGAAATACTAATGATAGATAAAGTATACTTTTTATCCCTAAAGTTTGGCAAAAGTTTTAAAAATATCCCGAAGTTTTATTTTGTTCATTTATCTCAGAAGTTTTCAATTTACATTAAATATACTCTCGACGGCTAAATTTTCAAAAAATTTAAGACCAATCTAACAATAATACATGAAAATTATACTTAATTTGCTTGTGTTGAGGGTTGTTCTTATGAAATTGTTGTTGAATTGGTCTTAAATTTTTCGAAAAATTAGCCGTTAAGGTATATTTGATACAAATAAAAAACTTTTAGGACAAAATTAAAACAACATAAAATTTAGGGATATTTTTAAAACTTTTGTCAAACTTTAGGGACAAAAAGTATACTTTACTCAAAAGTTTTTTTTTGAGTCTATAAATAAAATTTTTTAACTTGCAGTCCATATATTTATTTGTATCTTGTGACACAAAATTTCTGCATAAGAATTGTCTCATTAACATTCCTATTGAGAAATAATTTCTTATATCCATCTACAATGATTAAAGATTAAAATATATAATCAATATTAATATGTTCGTAAATAAGTCTTTTTATAAAATTAAAAGAAAATTCTCTTTGTATCTAATGCCTTATTTTTTAGTTTTGAGTGAGGCCTTTTTATAACAAAAACATATTTTATATCTTTAGATTATCCATTTAGTCCATTTAATTTTTAATATTGATAACTTAATACTTTCAGGTAATAAATGAGATGAGTTTCAAATATTATCATCTTTTATGAATTTAAACTTTTCACTCGTGGCACCAATATATTGTATTCCATATAAAATAAGATAATTTGTTTTAATGGATATATCAAATGATATTTACTCTTAAGATGTTGAGTTTGTTTTTAAGATAATTTATTATATTCTTTCAAAATTCAATATCCTCAAAAAACTGTCAATTTTTTTTATTTCTAAAAATATTTTAACTGTGAGATTACAAAAAAATAAATACTCCAAAACATATAAAATTATGTAAAATTTAAAATTTTATCAAAAATCTAAACTATAATTTTTAATTCTTTTTTTTAGAATGATTCTACTAACAAAGTATAAGTAGTTAAAGTACATTTAGAGTTATTTCAAAAAAAAATTGTACCAAAATATATATATTTAAATTTGTAAATAAAATAACATAACTTTTTAATAATAATGTAATGATAATATAAAATTATTATTTCAACTCCTACTAAATTGTTACTGTCCAAAAAGATATACAACCTCAATTGGCATCATACAATTTTATAAATTTTTTTTTAAATAATTTATGTGAATAGAAGAGCCAAACTTTATTCACCAAATATGTTTCAGCATTGAAACTAAATAAACTTCTTAATCAAAATAATTAGATATGTGTTCATCTTTATATACTAAAAATAATATTTAACACAATTTTTCTTCTAGTGTTTTGAGTATTTGTAAAAAAAAATTAAAATTTTTATTTATTTATGTTATTTTTTCTAAAATATATCATATGCAGTTTTTTTATCTTTATTATTTTTCAAATTCATATATTTAAAGAATACTTGTTAAGTAAGTGCTTTTAGTCTTTTTTTATTTTAATTTTTTATTGCACATAATGAGAATTTTTCGACAGTTGTAACTTGATAATTGACGTTAAATTGATTTATTTGTGCTTCAAGGGAAATAAAAACTAAATGCATGAGCATACCTTAGACACCTATAACTTTAGTGCATTTAATTTTAAAACAAGTCAAGACATTTATAAGATGTATTCACTTATATTATTATGTATACCTCATTGCAAATGTCATACTTATTTTAAATTTATCACTTTTAACAAATTGCTTTTATATTTCTCAAGAAAAATTTTTTGCGATAGTAACCCTTAATTCGGATATATTATCCGTAAATCTTTTAAAATCTCATACCTTATGATCATAAAACTTATGCAATTTGAACAATTTCATTTTTCAAAATTCAGTTTTGCTATTTGAGACTTTACCTGTAGAGAGAAGAGCTTATTCAAACTTTAATGCAAAGTTTAGATACATACGTTAAAATTTTAACTTTAAAACAAAATAATATGTTCACCTAAATTGCATATCATATGAATAAAATTCATATGATGGTGGGCCCATCACAAATACGTAGCACAAAATTAATATTTAGTCTTTGGACAAAAATATTATTTTGTAAGTGGTATTTTTAATACAGTAATTAAACATTACTAATAAATCCTATCAAACTATAAGTCTATCTTTGGACAAATTTATTGTTTACATGAAATCGCATAAGTATCACATATTTATTACCACAAATGTGTGTGTAATTTGTTTAAGTACAAAACTTCTTTTGGACTGATCCATACCCACATAAATTATGTATAGATAAATTTATTTAGTACGACTTACCAAATATTCTTAACAAAATTCTATTAAACAATAAGCCTATCTTTGGATTGATTCATTGTTTACATAAAAATCTGATAATTATATCTATTTTTTACCCCATATATTTTTGATCAATTGGCCAAACACCAACTTTCTTTTGAATCGATTAGTAGTTACATAATTAAATAGAAAATAAATATAAAGTTCAATGTTTATTATTTGGTTAAACAATAAACTTTTTTTGGGTCGATTATTGTTCGCATAAATAATAAGTATATTGATTTATTCTTAACTAACTACCAAATTTATAAATATCACTGATACTTACATGTAACTCTGCCAAATATAGACTTTCTTTTGGGTCGACCAATATTCACATGAATTACATATTACCATATTCTTAATATTTTAAAATAAATCAGTTTTTACAAAAGAAGCTACTTTAGTAGAATAATGTTTAACCAATTTATTATAAAACTAAATTTTATAAAATAAATCTGTATTATATTGTTATTAATTTTCTTATGTAACAAATCTAAAATAGTTACGCAACACAAAAAATAAAATGATAGGCACAATATATAACAATCACATAATATTATGAGTCTTTATTATTAATCAATTGTTAATTTCTTTGTTTAATACAAAATTAGTTTCATAATAAAAAAATTCAAATAACAGACACAACCATTCTTAAAATTAATTATGAATTTAAATTAATACTATTATAAAATTATTCATTTATTTAACTATTTAAATGGAATAGTAACCAAAGTCAAGAAATAAATGTATAATAATAACTTAATAATAAGAATCTTTTCACTGATGCCAAGTCAAGTTTTTAAGCTCACTTGGTTATTTATTATACTTTATAACTGAATTGAGTTACTCAAAGTTCCAAAAAAAATATCAATATTAAGTTACATATTCTTGTCATGTAATATCTTTTATATTTGTTCATTTAAGTAATAACAAATAACATATCCTTAATTTTATCAAAGGCTAAAAGAATACATATCATATAAACATAACTACAAGATTACCAATAATAATTCTATATAGCACATGTTATTAGCGGCTTACCATGTTGAATCTTAAGAACACAGGACAATTAAAAAAATAATACCAAAAGATTATATATAAAACTTGAAACAAGTACAAATTTATGACTAAAACCGAAATAAATTTTGATGGTAGTCTTTTATTTATAAAAAAAAGATATATATTACTACAAAAAATTAATCTTTATTTATATACTGAGAGAAACAAATTTCATATTAATAAGTTCATACAAATTTCATGATTTTTTTAAAAAAAAAAGCATTCGAATATAAACTAAAAAAAGAGTAAAATGAACAAAAATACATATAAAAAAATTTTGGGTTACAAAAGTACACATGACAGAATCAAAATTCTAAAGTACACATAAAAAATGACTAATGATGGATAGAACTAACCTGTCATTAGAGGATCTCCGATTTCATTAAATGTAATATATACGTGACAAATATATTTATAATTTGGTACTATTTATCATTTTTTAAGAATTCTGAGGTGGAATATATCTAATTTTTTAATTTTAAAATAAACAAAATATAATTATTAGGTAGAATAGCTTGTGTATTGATTCTCTTCACCTTTATTGCTGCTTTGAACTGCTGATATGTAGCGGATCTAGCATATTTCCAAATAGCTTCCTTTATTTACTTGTCTTTTCATGCCTTTGTAAAGTTCTTTCATAGATACATCGAATAAAAGATGATGTACTTGAGAAATCACTTCTTGCATAGCAGATATTAGATCCTAAATATATCATCAAGTAATTAAAAGATGCAACATGTAAAGAATAATAAAATAAGTGAAGTAAATAACAAATAGAATCCTTTTATAATCTTCTACTAATCAGATATAAAATTTTAGTCATGTACTTTGTAATTTTCTAGGTCTTCATGGATGTGCTGAAAAAATCACTTTCAGTTATATTTAGTTTCAGCATCTACGATAACATATGCTATAGAAAAGAGGTGATTGTTGGCATTCTGTTCCACTGTAGTCAACAACTGACTTCTATAAAATCCTTTGAGGAATATACCATCTACAGCAAGAAATGGCCCACATCTTTGAAGAAACTTTTTTCTGGTAGCATCCAAGCATATGTAAATCCTTTTAAATCATGAATTTGAGTCTGGCATTAGAGTAACATCCATATTAACTATTGAGCTAGGGTTCGAAATCTTTAACTGCAATATGTATCTTTGAACAATGCATATTGATCCCTTTTTGATTCTTAATGATCTCTTAGCCTTCTTTATTACTCTCTAAATTTTCTTAAGATAAATATGCATACTGAATTTTCTCCTGAATCATGTCTCCGTTATTTCATATGTTATTGAAAGTTGATGTCTCATCTTATCTTTCAACTCTTTAATAACCCATTTCTTATCTATAAAGATATTTTTGGGTTGCCTACCACATATATGTTCGTTTATAAAAGTCTTTATCTAAAAACTGTTCGGGTAGGTTGTCTTTGAGCAATAAATGGACCAAGAATAAGATTCTACTACTGCATATAGCCTTGCATTTTTTAGGCTCTACCCTACTGAAAATTACACTCCTTAATTGAATGTTAAACTTCCTAACAGTCCTCTTTAATTTATCCAAGGCAGTAAATTCCATCCCTAATTCAAGGTGTACCATATCCCATGATGCATTCAAGTTACCTTGTGGCCATTCAGATTCTCCTTGTCCATTTTCTTCTTCATCACTCCAAAGCTCAAGTAACTCTTTAGATTCATAGTTATAGTATCCTATATCAGAGTCTAAGTTGTCGGGGTCATCTATAGGAATGTATATTCTAGGGACTTGATCTTTCTTTTTCTTTTCAAAATACTGGCCACTAGGAGCAGGTCTTCTATAAGTTGTTCTCCTATTCAGTTTACTATCATTTGTGTATTGTTCTTTTGTTTAGGTTGTAAGATTAGGTTCTGTTTAAATTTTTTGTATTTCAGTTACTTGAATTAGTTAGGCTTGACTTTCAGATTAGATTTCTTGTATTTTAGTTAATAGAGTTAGATGTGCTTGACTTTCAGAGAATAAAACTTCTTCAACTTGGAAGTTAGGTTGTGTTTGGGGTGTGGACTTGGGTTTAGGAATGGGTTGTGATTAGGGTGTAGGTTTTGTATGTTATTTGGGCTGTTTTTGGGTTGTGGCCCAGGTTTGGGGCTCGGACTATTGTTGGATTATGAGTCTTGTTTGAATTTTAGATTGTGGTTGGGATGTGGACTTTAAAATAGAATTGGATTGTGATTAGGGTTTGGTCTTTGAGTGTGGGTTGGGTTGTGTTTAAGTTGTGAATTTTGGATAAAATTTGGACTAATTTTGAGTTATGGAAACAACTGGCTTACAATTATCTAATTTGGTATGTAAATTTTGTTGTGATCTAGCTATTCTATATGATTTTCTACAAGCTGCATACTTCTTAGGGGTTAGGGTCCTTTTATCTATAGGTATCTCTTATGATATAGGTGAAGTTGGAGGTAGAGTGGGACATTTTTACCTCTTTTTTCACTTCCAAGTCAATAAACTCAATTGGGTTATCCACAGGTTGATCAAAGTATATATGCACTCTCTTATCATCTTTGAATGCCCAATTATACATGCTAATAACAGCATTGTCTTTCTTAATCATATTTAAACCACCACCATTAATTTTTAAGTCTTCATCTAACTAATACATTTCACCAAATTTTTTGTATCCGAAGTCCAAGAACAAACTCTCTATAAAGAATATATTCAGAGTATTCACATTAATCCTACCAATCTCAGTTTCTAAACCCCCATAATAAATCAACCTAAAGATCGAATCTCTCTCCAATTTACTCATATGATGATACACAAGAGCAATGTGAATTGTCATTTGTTGGTATATATAAACAACAAACTCAATAAAAAAAATTCCAAAGTAACTATCAATTTTAAATTAAAAAACCAACAAAAATAATTTTAAATTATGTATTGTTACTATGATAAAAATAATAAATGTCACTTTCACAATATTGATGATAGTGAATTTTTACTTTCGTTATTATTGAGTCATTAACGAAAACTTCTTATTCATCCCACACGAAGCCCTGTCGCTGGGACCACCTTCCAACAACATGTAGACTAATAAAGAATACAAACAATGCTTGCTTTCTTTGACGGAAGGATGAATGATGACGATAACGCTTGTGAAAAAAAACGTATCAGCTCCACTAGGATTTTTTTTATGTTTTTTTAGAATTTTGCTGCTTTAATATTGGGATATAATAAGGGTGCTCTCGCCTTTCACAAGGATCTTTTCATAATTTTAAAATAAAGAGATTTAGAATTTTTCACCTCAAATATCCTAAAGAGTACCATACCACTTTATCATTGGCCTCGTGTACACTATACTTAACGAAAACAGAGCTCCTCTGATAGTGGGTTAGTTTTGTCCATCATTAGTCATCTTTAGAGTGTACATTAGAATTTTAATTTTGTCATGTGTACTTTTGTTACCTCAAAAATCTTTCATGTGTACTTTTGTCCATTTACTCAGGAATAAATATAATCGTTTCAGTTAAAAGAACGATTAAAAAAATGATCCTTTTAACGATTCAAGCATGGAAGGCTCTAATACCACTTGTTAGAAATTTTGGTTTTCTTAATCTCAAGACCATCCATGTTAAATCATTAAAAAAGAGATACCTGAAAGCGTGGAAGCGTACCTGAATTCGTGAGTATAATTAAGAGAGTTTAGTTTTTTTATCTTCCTCAACCAAAGTCTTATGTATCCCTGATAGGGTTGAATCACAACTCCTCTGATGAAAAAAGAGCTACAGAGGCGACTTTGTTGTGTTGGGGGTCTACAATCTTGAAGTTACTATTTATAATTGAGTGTGGCCCCAATTAAATCCTAAAATCCCAAATAAAATAGTATCTCTAGTTTTTAATCTCATCGAATTCCAAATCAAAAGTAATAATGACTTATTTAATTCAGTATTTATGATACTAAATGAGATCACCGTTATATAAGTCATTTAATATGAAATAGCTTTTTTTGTAATTATAATTAATATATATATTGTTCGTAAATAAATTAAAAAATAATTTTTTAACGAATTCTACATAGCTTCATGAGAATATTCTATTTGGTTAGTTTTCTTATAATATTGCTTGGATAATAAACTATCATTTTTAATTTGATGTTTTTCAGATGTCTTTGTTGAGATTATTTAAAAGAAAAATTTGAAGGAATTGGTTACCAAATAAGGAAAGGCAAACAAACAGTTGATACTATTAGTGGAGAACTTTAAATAAGTTTGCATCTTTTTATATTCTTTAAATGGATGTGATATTTTTCAACTTTCCTCTCATTCAAAAACTTTAAAGTTTAGTAAAAAAAATTCAAGTAACTGTACCCTATTTTTATGGCGCTTTGTAATTAATGTAACAATTCGATTTTTGCTGTAAAATGACTTTTTTGGATTTCTATGATTAAAATTTGTAAAATTTGCATGACACAGTTCGCTTCAGCTTAACAAGCCGAGCTCGAATCTAGAATAAAAAATATAAAAATATAAAAATATTTTATTATTGAAAAGTCAACAAGCATCTCAAAAAGTTAAAAGTAGTTTTTTGAGATCATATGATTATCGAGTCTAAAATTCAACTAGTAAGAATATCAGTGCTATAAACATTAATATATGAGTCACGTGATGAGATAAAGTAAAAATCTATGCTCAGATGATCATTACTCTTGATTTATTCCTTAGAAAAAATTTTGAACCAACCTTATCTCTCTATCATCATAAATCATGTTAGTTCTCTCTCTCCCCTCTAAAAATTATTTTTATCACTTTCAGAACAAAAATAAAGAGAAAAAAGAGATAACTCTCATTACTTCTATGTTCATGCTGGATTCAAAAGGTGAGAAGAATTTTCTGTCTTCTCTCTTCTCAAACTCAATCACGGTAGTAATCAGAGAGTGATCTATTATAATTTTTTATGTTCATAAATCATGATTTAGGAGTTTCAATTGTAAAACTTGGATAAATGATAAATAATTAATTTAGAAATTAAAAATTTATAATTTGAGAAATTAGCGGTGAGAATTTAACTTAGAAAATAAAATTGAGTGCAAAATATAATTCATTGTGAAAAATGCATATAGATGCTAAAAATTAACTATATCGACTTTATTTTGTCCAGTGCTATATATGAGAAAGCTAGAACTGTAAAAATAACAAGAAAATTATTTAAGATAAAAATTCAAATACTTATCTTAAAGATTTTGGCTCTAAGTAGGGCCAAACACGCTAAAATCACAATGGGCCATCACTTGGACTCAAGCTCATGATACTTAAACCCCACACTTAGCAAATTTCAGATCATTCCCCCTTCATTGAGAGAGATCCACGGATAGAAGAGAAGAGAGTGAGGAAACCATTGTTCACTATTCACACCCACACTCAAATTCACATATATCTCAAACCGAAGCTTCGATTGACAATCCATTTGCGGCTACGCATTCATCTCGTCTTTCTCTTCAATTTTATCTAACTATTATGATAAGAAATTTTGAAATCCTTGACCCATTTTATGTTTCTTCTCTGAATTCGCGTTTTGATAGTTGTGGTATTGAGAAATTATGATTTTGATGTTTATGGGAAGCTTACTCACCTTTTGTAGCGAGGTTTTGACCCAAGGTGTAACACCCTAACTTTTAGCACGTCATGATCGAACCAAAAGTAAGGCGCTACGGACCTGATTTTCTTTATTATAAATTTATTATTGAGCCTTTACGTCGATATCGCATTTCAGTTTTTAAGAAAATTTTAGAAAAAGATTTTAGTCATTAAAATCACATAACAAAAGATCCTCAAATAATAATAATCACATAATTACTAATAATAATAGATGTTATACGATTAAATTCAATGTAAAACTCAAATACAACACCTATCCCTCTGGATAAAATAAAAACCCTGAAGCAACAAAGACGAGGGAACTCTATAAAAACAACAGGAATCACAAGTAAATCTACTAATCGTCTGCATCTTCTAACTGAATCTTCGAACCTGTGTCACTGAAAGGGTGGAAGATTTTGGGGTGAGAATAAACCACACGTTCTCAGTAGGGAATGGGAATGCCGTAAAAGTAATGAATTTAATACAAATAATTAACTTACTTAGTAAAACTATTTTGTTAACCCTTTGGAAATACTTTTATTTCTACTTTAAATAAATAATTACTTTTCTTTAAATTTCTAAACTCAAAACAAATTTTAAATATAAAACTAGTCACATTTTCTGTCTCTCAGCCACATAGTTAATCCTCAGTCAAATGTCAACTCGTAATCACTTTAATACACTTACAAACAAATAGTGCAAGCAAGAGATTCAATTCAATGTACAAGCAAGTCACAACAAGATAAACAATACAATCACAAAGTAATAAAACAAGCAAGCGCAATCAAATGCAAATGTGCAAACAATATGATGCATGTCTATCCCTAACGCAGGCCATGAGCTCATGTGTCGGTTGCCTACCCGCTCCCGACATTGGGCACAAGTCCCAGATATGGCTTTTCAGATGCATCAGTGTGCTTATAAGTCGTACGGCTAGGCCGCATCAGTGTGACTTTCCAAATCAATAAGCGTACATCTAGAAAATAGTTCTCATTGTGTGGGCGTCCCCACTTTATATTTGGCACTAAGGCCCAAACAATGTCACATCTGCTCTCCTGTGGCAGACGCTTCATTAATTAATATATTCCTTTAATCTTTGTTCTCTGCTCTCCTGTGGTAGAGATTCCTTTTCTTAAAAAAAAAAACAAACTCAAAACAACACTTAGAACAAAATCTCTCCTTACAAAATTGGATTTAAAACATTATGTTTTTCTTAATAAATCTAGTTTAAAAATAGAATACACCTTTTCTCAACTAAATAAATCTCAAATAATTTAATTTTCCAAAACCAAATCTTTTAAAATAACTTTTCAAATAAAACCTCAGATTTTTATAAAATTTCGGCAGCACTTCCCCTAAAACTCGGGGTTAGTCACCCTTTTTCGGATCCCAACTGAACCATTTTTAACCTCTTTTCAATCGAGAAATCAAATATATATTCATCAAATTCAGTCACAAACACAACTCAAACTCATCATTCAGTCATTTCAAACAATCATAAATTATTTACAAATACCCACTAGACTTCCATGGCATTCATAGTTTAAAAACAATTAATTTCAAAACAAAATCCCCTACCTCCGTATGAAATCAAAATCAACAAAACTTTTGGAAAAACTTTCTGACCGAGCTGCTGAAGAGAAAAACGTCAAGAATCGTCTGTGTCTCCTAGAACTCCAATTGGTCGAACTCAAGAAGAAGGGGAGCTATATTACCGTCAGCTTCCACCGAACAAAAATAACGTCAACGCATAGAGGAGAATGATACGAACATTTTTATCATATTAGATTTTTTATTAGAGTTACGGATCTCAAGAAATCGAAGTCCGAACATCAAAAGGAGTTACGGTTTTCTCCCTCACCCATGGTCGGTCTTTCTTTCGATGGTGGTAAGAAAAGAAATTAAAGGCTAATGATAGGTAGTTAATGAAATAAAAGGGGATAAGTGCTTAATGAAATAAAAAGGATAGGTGTCACATTATCTATATACATATATGTGAACAAGCCACGTTTGGCTTTTCTTTAAACTTTGTTTTCTTAATGGCCTCATATACATAATGTAAACAAGCCATATGCTTGCCTTTTTCTTGATTTTTCTTTCCTGAATGGCTTAAGCCAAAAGAATGGAATCAAGGAAATTAATATTAAATAATAATAATAATAAAAGATTAACTTAATTTTATCTATCAAAATAGTTTTTAATAAATAGTTCAAACTAATAGAGTAAATTATAATCAAATTAAATTTAATAATAATAAAATTCTATTTAATTATTTTTGTTAGAAATAATTTTCTTAAAAACAAAATTCAACAAATATAATAACTCATAAATAGTTAATTATTTAATTTTCGAAAATTTGGGGTCTTACATAAGATTACGTGGTACAAGGTAAGAAAACTTTTCTCCTTTAAATTTTTTCCTATATGTACGAACCTTAGTTTGAATTATGTGTAAAATTTGGTGAAATTAGAATTGTTTGGTTAATTTTGTGTGGATTGTGTGCTTGGTGCGGTTATGGAGCTTTTGTTGAGCCTTGAATTGACGCTTGGATTGATTTTGGATCGCTTGTGGAGGCTTGGAGGATTGAGTGAGGCTTGGATCTATCCGGAAAGAAAATTCAAGTGTCAAAAAACTGTCATCATTAAGGTACGGGTTTTAGTTTTGGGTAGATATTATGTAAGATTATGTGAAAACCTAGGTTAATTGTCCTTAGGATAGTGTTGAATGAAATAATTGTTGTTGTAAATGATTAATGGTTTAGTATGAATTTTGTATTGGTTGATGGTTAAATGATAGATGTGATTAATGATATATGGTTTAGTGTAAATGATTGTGTTGAATGATGTAATATGCTATGATTTTAATAATTGGGGTTTTGATGAGCTCTGTCTGTGTGCGCGCGCGCGTGTGTGTGAAATTGATAAATATTGCATTTAATTGCCTACTATGGCTGTTGATATAAAAATTGGGTCAGAGGTCGTGATTGGGTAAGTTACGCTCGTGTTGGGTTGATTTTTGGGCCAGAGGCCGTGATTGGGTAAGTCTCAATAAGTTTGGTGAAAATTTGTTTGAATTATATAAGTTATGGACATGCATTGACTAGAGTTGTTGATGGATGTTCGCTAAATTGTTAATTGTTAATTGAATTGTGGCCATAGGGCTTGAGTGAGTGAATCATATGTTTTGGGTATGTTTTGAGGATTTGGTTTAGAGAAACAGAATGTATTTTATACACTTCGGTTTTATAATATTCTAGCCTGTCTCTTTCTTCGCAGGTCGAGACTAGTACTTATGTATGTATTCTGAATCTTATGTATATGTATATAACTTTTGTTATGTATCTCACACTTTTATCTTTAATACTTCGTGAATGACCCGGTTATTATTTTGTTATCCTTTCTTCACATGCTCTTAGATATATTATATCCCTTTCGAATATATGTATGTATTTTTGTTTTTAGGCGTTGTAATGCCTAACCACCTCTAATTTACGACTATAATGTAAGACTTTGTGTGGTAGTGTTATATTATGGTATCAGAGTAGCTCGTTCCTATAGAGCCTGAGGAATGGACTGAGTATGCTTCTGAGTTGTGTCTATGTATTATTTAGGATATTTACTTGGTGCGCGAAATTAGAACTCGCACAACTTCACCGGCAAGTGCACCAGGTTGTCCAAGTAATACCGTAGGTGAGTGAGGGTCGATCTCACGAAAATTGTTAGATTGAGCAAGCAATAGTTATCCTGTTGGACTTAGTTAGGCAAATAGTAAAATATGGTTGTAGGTGTAAAATGCATAAGTAGTAAAAAGCAAGTAAACAAAGCAAATAAATAAGTTTAGAGTAAAACAATGATGAGAAAACAGTTATAGTCTCAGAGATGTTTATCATTCTGGATTAAAACGTCTTACCAAATATTTTAACAATGAATGGTTCATTCTATGGCATACCATAAGTGATTAAACCTTAATCTCTTAGTGATTTAATCTCCTCCAATCCTACTAAAACGCTACAGAAAAGGTCAATTAATTCAGATCAGATGGTGAAGTTCAGAAAACTAGTTTAGCACCATGGTGTGGAATTTATAACCCACAAACTAACCGGCAAGTGCACTGGGTCGTACCAAGTAATACCTCAGGTGAGTGAGGGTCGATCCCACGAGGATTGATGGATCAAGCAACAATGATTGATTAATTTACTTAGTTAGACAAACAGAAAATGGTGTTTGAAAGTTCAAAAGCATTAAACAATAGATTCAATAAATTAGAAGGCAGGCAGTAAATAAGTTGAGAATATATCTGGAGAAACAGTTAAGGCTTTAGAGTTATCTATTTTTCTGATTGACTTTTCTTACTAACTATTTTAATCATGCAAGATTTAATTCATGGCAAACTATAGGTGACTAAACCCTAATTCCTTAGACCTTTTTAGCCTCTTCTAAAATTTATCAACCGCCAATTCCTTGGTCACTTAATTCCAATTAGAGGGTGAAGTTCAATTCTAGTTTATATGCCACAGAAATCCTAATTACCCAAATATAAGAGGATTATATGTCACGTATCCCATTAAGTCCAGATAATTAGAGATTTAGGAGAATATGTTTTCAAACTATTTTTCAAGTAAAGAGCTTTTCCAAGTTATACAATAACTCAATTAGAACAAGGTCATACTTCCGTTCCACCCAAATTCATAAAATAAAGAACGAAAACAATTCTTGAATTATAAATCAGTACATGAATTAAAATAGAAAAATAATAGTATCAATCCATACAATAGACAGAGCTCCTAACCTTAACAGTGGAGGTTTAGTTGCTCATGGTTCAGAGAGAAAATTAGGATTCGTAAAAAAATTGTAAATTACGGAATGAGGTAGAAGAGAAGAGATTATCCCAAAGGACTGATTCTTTTCCCTTTTATATCTAATCCTAATTAATGTAAAATATATTTTCTAAGACTAAATAATATCTTTTCCTATATATAAATAAATTAAATTAATTAAAAAATAAATAAAGATCTTCGTAGCATTCCTTTGATTGAGCGCTGAGACCACCTTGATTCATATAGATGGCGCCTAACTTGATGGAGAGCTACGCCTAACTTCACTTGGTAGATGGTGTTGGAGCCTTACTCATGGATCCATGCGCCTAACTTGGTGTGTGTGAGTAAGGCATGCGCCTAACTTGAATGCACATGCGCCTAACTTGAAGGAATCAACCAATCTTGCGTTTTGTTGTTGTGTCTTGCGCTTAACTTGAATTTTCTCAAGTTAGGCGCAGCCCTTGCAGAGTTGATGGAAGAGAAGTATGAACTATTATATATCGTTGGAAAGCTCTGAAATTTAGCTTTTCAACGCCACTGGAATCATGTCTATTGAACCTCTATAGCTCGAGTTATTTAGGTTTGAGTGCAGAGAGGTCAAGGTTGACAGGATTATTCGCTTCCTTCTTTTTTTCTACAGAAACTCCATCAAATCCATCCGAATGCTACCTGAAATAAATAGTATTACACACGACTCAAAGTATCATCCATAGTGGCTAAAAGATCATTAATTCTTGATTAAACTCAACAAATTGAATGCAAATTCACTAGGAAAAGATAAGAAAGATGCTCACGCATCACAACACTAAACTTGAATTGTTGCTTGTCCTCAAGCAACCAAAACTAATATAAGCTTAGGATATGAATTTACATGAGGAGTGAGAGTTCAATTAGCTCATGTCTCTTCTTGAAGTGGGGTTTACAACTGCAATCTTGAATAGTTTTGGCATCTCACTCTCCTTTGAATCAGAAGGATGTCACTGTCATTCGAAATAAGAATCTGGATAATATTATGAATTCTCTAATCTTTTATATTTCAGTTTAATCCTTGAGCACAACAAATTCCTTTTAATTATTTTTTCTTTGGTGCTTTGCACCTTGAGTTTAGCCGTGACTTTAAATGTTTTGTCTCAAGCTTCACTTGACACAAAAACATCATAAGCACTTAATTGGGGAACTCTCTTTAAGTTCTGATTTTTCTTTAAGTTACTCCCAGACAGTGGTGCTCAAAGCCTTTGGCATACTCTGTTGATTGCATTTGATTTCGACTCTTAGTGCGCTGTCTCAAGGATTACTTGACACATTCACACCACAAGCATATGACTTGGGAAATAACTCTTTGAGCTCTTAATCATGTCT
Source organism: Arachis duranensis (assembly GCF_000817695.3). Classification (NCBI taxonomy): domain Eukaryota; kingdom Viridiplantae; phylum Streptophyta; class Magnoliopsida; order Fabales; family Fabaceae; genus Arachis; species Arachis duranensis. Next base: position 75,934,656 of record NC_029778.3, on the reverse strand, counting down.
GACCTCCCTAGTCATTGATGCTCACAGCCTTGGACCTTGCTTTGATTTTTCTTTTGCTATTTCTTTTGCTTCAAGGATTAAGCTTTCACTAACTTCAGAGAATTCATAATAGTTCTCTAAATTCCTATTCCTTATACATCAACATCCTTTGATTCAAATTCAGATATGCACTGTTCATGTCATGCATTCAGAATCACTAGATCAACTAATCTTGCGTTTTGTTGTTGTGTCTTGCGCTTAACTTGAATTTTCTCAAGTTAGGCGCAGCCATTGCAGAGTTGATGGAAGAGAAGTATGAACTATTATATATTGTTGGAAAGCTCTGAAAGTTAGCTTTCCAACGCCACTGGAATCACGTCTATTGAACCTCTATAACTCGAGTTATTTAGGTTTGAGTGCAGAGAGGTCAGGGTTGACAGGATCATTCGCTTCCTTCTTTTTTTCTACAGAAACTCCATCAAATCCATCCGAATGCTACCTGAAATAAATAGAATTACATACGACTCAAAGTATCATCCATAGTGGCTAAAAGATCATTAACTCTTGATTAAACTCAACAAATTGAATGCAAATTCACTAGGAAAAGATAAGAAAGATGCTCACGCATCACAACATTAAACTTGAATTGTTGCTTGTTCTCAAGCAACCAAAACTAATATAAGCTTAGGATATGAATTTGCATGAGAGTGAGAGTTCAATTAGCTCATGTCTCTTCTTGAAGTGGGGTTTACAACTGCAATCTTGAATAGTTTTGGCATCTCACTCTCCTTTGAATCAGAAGGATGTCACTGTCATTCGAAATTAGAATCTGGATAATATTATGAATTCTCTAATCTTTTATATTTCAGTTTAATCCTTGAGCACAGCAAATTCCTTTTAATTATTTTTTCTTTGGTGCTTTGCACCTTGAGTTTAGCCGTGACTTTAAATATTTTGTCTCAAGCTTCACTTGACACAAAAACATCATAAGCACTTAATTGGGGAACTCTCTTTAAGTTCTGATTTTTCTTTAAATTACTCCCAGACAGTGGTGCTCAAAGCCTTTGGCATACTCTGTTGATTGCATTTGATTTCGACTCTTAGTGCTCTGTCTCAAGGATTACTTGACACATTCACACCACAAGCATATGACTTGGGAAACAACTCTTTGAGCTCTTAATCATGTCTGACCTCCCTAGTCATTGATGCTCACAGCCTTGGACCTTGCTTTGATTTTTCTTTTACTATTTCTTTTGCTTCAAGGATTAAGCTTTCACTAACTTAAGAGAATTCATAATAGTTCTCTAAATTCCTATTCCTTATACATCAACATCCTTTGATTCAAATTCAGATATGCACTGTTCATGTCATGCATTCAGAATCACTAGATCAACCAATCTTGCGTTTTGTTGTTGTGTCTTGCGCTTAACTTGAATTTTCTCAAGTTAGGCGCAGCCCTTGCAGAGTTGATGGAAGAGAAGTATGAACTATTATATATTGTTGGAAAGATCTGAAAGTTAGCTTTCCAACGCCACTGGAATCACGTCTATTGAACCTCTATAGCTCGAGTTATTTAGGTTTGAGTGCAGAGAGGTCAGGGTTGACAGGATCATTCGCTTCCTTCTTTTTTTCTACAGAAACTCTATCAAATCCATCCGAATGCTACCTGAAATAAATAGAATTACACACGACTCAAAGTATCATCCATAGTGGCTAAAAGATCATTAATTCTTGATTAAACTCAACAAATTGAATGCAAATTCACTAGGAAAAGATAAGAAAGATGCTCACGCATCACAACACTAAACTTGAATTGTTGCTTGTCCTCAAGCAACTAAAACTAATATAAGCTTAGGATATGAATTTGCATGAGAGTGAGAGTTCAATTAGCTCATGTCTCTTCTTGAAGTGGGGTTTACAACTGTAATCTTGAATAGTTTTGGCATCTCACTCTCCTTTAAATCAGAAGGATGTCATTGTCATTTGAAATTAGAATCTGGATAATATTATGAATTCTCTAATCTTTTATATTTTAGTTTAATCCTTGAGCACAGCAAATTCCTTTTAATTATTTTTTCTTTGGTGCTTTGCACCTTGAGTTTAGCCGTGACTTTAAATGTTTTGTCTCAAGCTTCACTTGACACAAAATATCATAAGCACTTAATTGGGGAACTCTCTTTAAGTTCTGATTTTTCTTTAAATTACTCCCAGACAGTGGTGCTCAAAGCCTTTGGCATACTCTGTTGATTGCATTTGATTTCGACTCTTAGTGCTCTGTCTCAAAGATTACTTGACACATTCACACCACAAGCATATGACTTGGGAAACAACTCTTTGAGCTCTTAATCATGTCTGACCTCCCTAGTCATTGATGCTCACAGCCTTGGACCTTGCTTTGATTTTTCTTTTGCTATTTCTTTTGCTTCAAGGATTAAGCTTTCACTAACTTCATAGAATTCATAATAGTTCTCTAAATTCCTATTCCTTATACATCAACATCCTTTGATTCAAATTCAGATATGCACTGTTCATGTCATGCATTCAGAATCACTGAAAACACCACCACATATAAGTAAATAAGACTATTCTTTGTTATAGACTCTAATTCTCATGCAATACACCTTCTTCTTCTTTATTTTCTTTTGAATTCAAGTTCAGTGAGCAATACATGAGACGCTTTTTGAAATTAAAAACAAATAACAGAAAAAGAATAGCAAATTAAACTGGAACCTAGGAATTGAAATAACAAAAGATCATGCAGAAACCAAATAAAATAGCAGAAAACAGGAATATAACATAATAAGAACGGGAAAAAATATAGAATGAAAGGAACTCAACCACCTCAGTTATCGTAGTGGTCATCTCATTTTTCAGGTTGTGCTCCTCTGTGAAGATGATTCACCTCCCTTTGGTTCTATTAAAATAAACAGAAAAACCACAAGCAAAGTGACAACACCAAACTTAAAAATTTACTTGTCTTCAAGCAAAGAAAATTTGGGTATTTCGGCCCAACTTGATATGCTTTTCTCCGCAGGGCACCTAACTTGAGGTTTTGAGGTGCCTAACTTAATGTCATTTTCTTACTCAGCGCCTAACTTGGCAAAGCTCCCTTTATTGGCGCCTAACTTGAGGTCACGCCTTTCTTTGCTGTGCCTTACTTGAAGCCTCCCGAGTGTTCATACACCTACTATGCCTAACTTAAATTCGGTTGCGTCTAACTTGAGGTGTGTCTTCACAGCTTGCACCTAACCTGAAGATTTGAAAGTTAGGCGTAGACCCTCCAGAGATAATTGTTCCCTTGTACGTAATATATGGCGCCTAACTTGAAAATTCTCAAGTTAGGCGCAGACCTTCCAGTGCAAAATTCTCCTCTGCGCGTAGTATGTGGTGCCTGACTTGAGATTTTCAAGTTAGGCGTCCCCCAAATCTGAATCAGTATCCTCTCGGGTGTTCGAAACTCTATATTCAGGAACATGTTTTTGTTTCAATGACTCGTCACTAGCTTGACGCTTGATTGTTGAATTTTCTTCCTCTTCTTCCAGTTGGTTAAAAGAAATGTCTCCAAGGGGGGAGAGGTGAAAATTAGTGCCCCCTGATATAAATTCCTCCTAACAAGCTTTTCTTTATTGTGGTTAGCTTTATTCACCTTGCTTGTTGGGATAAAGGTTGGATTGTTTTTTGCTGACCTTCTCTTTTTCATGGATATTTTCTTCAGCTTCTTGGTCACAATCCCCTTTTCAGTGCTTTCTTTAGTTGCCTTCATTTCTTTGATTTCAAAATTTGGGTGTTGTGTGATGGTTGAAGTGTACCCTTCATCAAGAATTTCTTAAATTGGTGGTTCAATAAACTCACCTTCTATGCCGCTCTCTGCTTCATTGGAGTGTAGATTCCCATAATTGTTTTCATCCCTTACAACCTCCTTTGTTTGTGCATCTTCCTTCTTTGTTTGTGCATCTTCCTCCTATGTTTTTGCATCTTCCTCTTCTTTCATGTGTGAGGGTGGAGAGTTCTCGAATTCACTGGAGTATGAACTCCGTTGATTGATTTCTTCACTTTCTTCCATAGGATCTTGCATTATATCTCTTGGGAAGGAATTTGCTTGTTCCTCTTTCTGGGACTTTATAATCAACTGCACATATTTTTCTATATTTTTGACACTCGTCTTTATATCATGTATGAATTCTTTCATGAGAAGCTCAAGAGATGATGGTTCTTGATATGAATATGGAGATGGTGGTTCTTGATAGTTGGAACATGGAGCACTGAAGTTTCTTTGGTTTTGACTTTATCAACCAAAATTCGGATAGCTCCTCCATCCACAATAATATAAATCACTACTTGGGTGTGAGAAGTAACCCATGTGATCTCTCTCCATTATTTTTCCCTAGCACAAAACACCAAAAAGAATTAAACGCACCATGTGGTAAACAAGTAAGCAAAGAAGAAAGAACATAAAGAAAAATAAAATTAATAGAAAAAAATGAAAATAAAATAAAATATAAAAGAAAACGAAATAAAAGAAAAATAGAATAAAGAAAATAAAATGAGTAAAATAAAAAATAAAATAAAATAAAATAACTAATAAGCAAAATGGAGTATAAAATTCAAAGTTAATAACTAAAATAACTAGGAAGAGTAAAACAACTAAAGGGACACCAAACTTAATTTTAGAAATTAAGCAAAAACAAAATTTAAATAAAATAAATCGAAATATTTTTTTTATAGAAATAAGTTAAATGAAATTAAAGCAAAAAATGCCTAATCTAAGAAATCAAACAACCAATAGTTGTCAATCACTGTCAATCCCAGGCAACGGCGCCAAAAATTTGGTGTGGAATTTATAACCCACAAACTAACCGGCAAGTACACCGGGTCGTACCAAGTAATACCTCAGGTGAGTGAAGGTCGATCTCACGAGAATTGATGGATCAAGCAATAATGGTTGATTAATTTAATTAGTTAGACAAAAAGAAAATGGTGTTTGAGAGTTTAAAACCATAAAACAGTAGATTCAATAAATCAAAAGGTAGGAAGTAAATAAGTTAAGAATAATATATGGAGAAACAGTTAAGGCTTCAGGGTTATCTATTTTCCTGATTGACTTTTCTTACTAACTATTTTAATCATGCAAGATTTAATTCATGGCAAACTATAGGTTACTAAACCCTAATTCTTTAGACTTTTTTAGTCTCCTCTAAAATTTATCAACCGTCAATTCCTTAGTCACTTAATTTCAATTAGAGGGTGAAGTTCAATTCTAGTTTATATGCCACAGAAATCCTAATTACCCAAATATAAGAGGATTATATGTCACGTATCCTGTTAAGTCCAGATAATTAGAGATTTAGGAGAATATGTTTTCAAGCTGTTGTTCAAGTAATGAGATTTTCCAAGTTATACAAGAACTCAATTAAAACAAAGGTTATACTTCCGTTCCACCCAAATTAATAAAATAAAGAACGAAAACAATTCTTGAATTATAAATCAGTACATGAATTAAAATAGAAAAATAATAGTATCAATTTGTAAAATAGACAAAGCTCCTAACTTTAACAGTAGATGTTTAGTTGCTCATGGTTCAGAGAGAAAACTAGGATTCGTAAAAAAAAACTGTTAATTGCGGAATGAGGTAGAAGAGAAGAGATTAGCCCGAAGGGCTGATTCTTTTCCCTTTTATATCTAATCATAATTAATATAAAATATATTTTCTAAGACTAAATAATATCTTTTCCTATTTATAAATAAATTAAATTTAATAAAAAATAAATAAAGATCTTCACAGCATTCCTTTGATTGAGCGCTGAGACCACCTTGATTCATATAGATGGCGCCTAACTTGATGGAGAGCTGCGCCTAACTTCACTTGGTAGAGGGTGTTGGCACCTTACTTGTGGATCCATGTGCCTAACTTGGTGTGTGTGAGTAAGGCATGCGCCTAACTTAAATGCACCTACGCCTAACTTGAAGGAATCAACCAATCTTGCGTTTTGTTGTTGTGTCTTGCGCCTAACTTGAATTTTCTCAAGTTAGGCGCAACCCTTGCAGAGTTGATGGAAGAGAAGTATGAACTATTATATATCGTTGGAAAGATCTGAAAGTTAGCTTTTCAACGCCACTAGAATCACATTCATTAGAATAGCTCGAGTTATTTAGGTTTGAGTGCAGAGAGGTCAGGGTTGACAGCATCTTTTGCTTCCTTCTCTTTTTCTACAGAAACTCCATCAAATCCATCCGAATGCTACCTGAAATAAATATAATTGCACACGACTCAAAGTAGCATCCATAGTGGCTAAAAGATCATTAATTCCTGATTAAACTCAACAAATTGAATGCAAATTCACTTGAAAAAGATAAGAAAGATGCTCACGTATCACGCCACAAAAACCTCAATTACCCAAAGCTAATAGGATTTTATGTCACATATCCTAATTAGTCCAGATAATTCGCAGTTTAGGAGGAGTGTTTTCAAGTTGTATCTCAAGCGAGATAGCTCTCTCAAGAATCACAAGACCTCATGTAGAATAAGGGTCATACTCTCGTTCCACCCAGATTCATAAGATTAAGAATGAAAACAATACCTTAGAATTGAATCAAACGTTAATTAAAATAGAAGAATAATAATCTTAATCCATAGAAATAAACAGAGCTTCTAACCTTAACCAGGAGGTTTAGTTGCTCATAACTTTACAGAGAATACAGGGTTCTGAATAGTGCAGAAGGAAGAAGATCTCCCCCTAAACCTAATGGATCTTCTCCTATATATAATAAATGCTAAACCTAAAAAATATATTTTTTAAAATAAAAAATACAAAAATAAGATAAGATAAGCCTAAGAAGTGTTAAATTTCACTTGGAGGCCTAATTGGTGAATGGCTTAGATAGCAAGCTGGCATTCAACGCCCAGAGAGGAGTGCACTCTTCTGACTTCATGCCCCTTGCTAGCGTTGAATACCAGGTTGGGTGTTCAGCGCCCAAGGGAGTTTTGACAGCTTTTTTGTTTTTTGCTCTAGGCTTCTCTAAACTGCTCCGAATTTCACCTAAAACCATAAAAACACAAGAAAAACTTCAAGTATCATCCAAAGATGAATTTTGCACTAAAACATAATAAAAATTAATAAAATCTAACTAAAAACAATATAAAAATAACTAGAAAAAGCGTATAAGATACTCACGCATTGCAACACCAAACTTAAATTGTTACTTGTCCTCAAGCAACCAAAAACAATATAGGACTGATGAAGAGAAAACACATAAGATTAGAGTGGTCATTCATTCTCAAATCTAATTACTTGAATGGAGCTATTAACACTCTATTTCTGAATAGCTTTGGCATCTCTCTTTCCTTTGAAGCAAAAAAATATTGGCATCCTTTAGAACTAGAATCCGGACGATACTATTGATTTTCTTCTTTGGGTTCTTGTTGATTCTTGAACACAGCTTTAATTTTCTTTTGGTGCTTTGCACCTTTTGAGCCTAGCCGTGACTCTAAGTGTTTTGTTTTCAAGCTTAACTTGATACATAAACACCACAAGCACTTAACTGGGGGAACCCTTTGGATTCGACTATTCCACATAGTGGTGCTCAGAACCTTAAGCGTTCTCTTAAATAGCATTGGGTCACGACTTTAAATGTTCAGTCTCAAGGGTTACTTGACACTTTCACACCATAAGCATATAGTTAGGAAAAATCACTCTTTTGAGCTTTTAGATCAATTTTGACCCTCCTAACCATTGATGCTCAAAGTCTTAGACATTTTTCTTTTATTTTTTTTTTGTATTTTCTTTTTGTTGTTTCTTTTGCTTCAAGAATCAATCTTTTTATTATTTCAGAGAATCAATGATACTTCTCTAAATTTTTGTTCCTCGAGAACTAATATACTCAACTCCAATATCAACTATGCACAATTAATTCATACATTCAGAAAACAGAGATAAGACCACCACATCAAAGTAAATAGAATAACTCATAATATAACTCAAGATTTTGTGCATCTTACTACTTCTTTTTTTTCAATAGATTTTTTTTCTTTTTTTAAGCTTGATGCAGAATACATAAGACATCTTTAAATAAAACAATAAAAGGAACTACTACTAGAAAACAAAGAAATCTTAAGAATGATCATGCAACTAGAATAGAAAACAGATAACAAAATAAAATACAAGAAAAACAGAGATAAAATAAATATAGAGAGAATGAAATTAGACCACCTCAGTGATGGCGGCCACTGTTCCCTCAGGGGAATCTTCTGGAGTGTTTAAGCTCCTCAATGTCATGCCCCTACCTCCTTTACTCCTCCATCAATCTCCTTTGGTCTTCCATCATCTAATGGAGAATAGCAGACTGATCCTGATGCTCCAACCTCAGCTGATCAACCGATGATGTCAGCTCTCCTAGAGATGTGGTCACTGATCACAGTAGTCACGGGGAGGTAAGTTCATTTCTTGAGGCTTCTCTGGAATATCTTGTAGAGGTGGTGGAATGAGCTCTTACTACGGTCCTTGTGCGGGCTCCTTAGCATGTTCCATACCCTTTCTTGTGATGGGTCTCTCCTTGTCAATCAGGCTCCTAGCTAGATATACTATATCCCTTTCGAATATATGTATGTATTTTTGTTTTTAGCGCCATAATGCTTCATCATCTCTGATTTACGACTAGAGTATAAGGCTTTGTGTGATAGGATATTACATTAATGAGTCTATAATCATAAGTTTCAAGCTCTAAAGGTGAGAAAATATCTCCCTTCCCTTCCATGTTCAATTTGGCCAAACAGGCTTCATGGTGTTAAAAATTATTCTTAATTATAACATAGGTGTAAATGGTGTTAGAGATCTCCCAAGAAATGATTAGAAAGTTTGGATTTGAAGTAAGGGTTAGGTTAGCTTACATGTCCTCATGTGTGCCATGCACTCTAATGATGTCTTTGATTGAGAATTGATGAAGTTGAATGTTTTAATGACATTTTGATAATATTTAAATGATGTTTGAATGAATATGAATGTTTGGAGTGTGAATGACCGAGTTCATAAGCTTGTGAAAGTTTTACATTTATACTTATGCCATTGATGATTTAATTGCGAATATGGAGAGATTAATTTTAGATGGTACCAGAAAAATTTTTAAGAATGTATCTATAAGGTGAAATATGAGCAAAAGATTGGGATAAATAAAAATATAAAACCATAAAGAATGCACTCAAAATGAAAAGAGAGTTAAGAAATAGAAATAAGAAGAGTGTAGAGACTAAACAAATAACATAATGAAAATTGGTGTAAAAGTGAGCAAGAAATGTGATTAAATAAAATCATGGAATGCAAATGTGAATAGAGAAAGTCTAGAGGATAAAAATATAATTTTATAAAAGATATGGAATAAAAATATAGTTAAAATAAATACAGAGACAAAATTATAAATTTTGATAAAATTTAGGATTAAAAGGTAATTTGAAGTCATAAAGAGTATAATGGTCATTTTTAAAAAATTTAGCTTTAAAAAGATAATTTAGAACCATAAAGGGATAAAATAGTTATTTTCTTAATATTTAAGGTTAAAATGGTAATTTAGAATTATAAAGAGTAAAATAATCTTTTTCTAAAAGCTTGTGATTAAAATAATAATTTAAAATCATAAGGGACAAAACGATAATTTTTGTAAAAATTTAGGAGTTAAATAGTAATTGCGTAATAATTCAGGGACAAAACGATAATTTTGTAAAGGTTTAGTAACAAAATGATAGTTCTATAAAAGTTGAAGGACAAAAGAATAATTTAAAATAACAAGGGGTATAATGGTTATTTAATAAAAAATATAGAGATAAAATATTAAATTAGAACACCAAGAGATAGAAATGTCATTATAAAAAAAGATAAATGGCATAGTCTTCTCGTTTTTACTTAGAAGTCTCGGATTTGAGTCTTATTCCTAACTTTGGAAAAAAAAATAGTAATTATGAAGCCTAAAAGGTAGAATGATCATTTTATAAAAAGAATGGGGACAATAATTTTATTCTAAAAGAAGAAGCACATAAATATCATTTATTAAAATATTAAAAACAATATGGTAATCAAAAAGTTTAAAAGGCATAATTATCGTTTTAATGAAAGACAGAGATAAAATGGTAAATTTAGGATAATGATAGACAAAATAAGAATAATCCCAAAAGATTAAAGACAAAAGAGTCTTTTAAAAAATGAGAAATAATATGTGTTAATGAATAATGTTAAAAGCTTTATAGGAGAATGATTATAATTAAAAGTCTAAAGAATAAATAAGGTATGAATGATAAAATGAGACAAGAAAGACAAATAATGTATGTAAATTAATTATTTAAGGCAAAAGATCCTACAGAGAATGAAAAAATCTATTATAGGCTATGATCTTAAAAGATTTATGATTAAAAGAAAAGAATTAAAAACACTAAGATTTTAGAATGAACACTTGTTTCAGATTGTATACCTGACAAGGTTAGTGTTTCCGTCTCACTTGCCTAGTGCTTTGATTGAGATTGTAAGTGAGAATATGCATAGATTGCACATTGTTTTCTAACTGTCCACATATCTATAGCGTCAGACTTTGCAACAATTGCTGACTGAATGTACGTGCTTACTCTATGATACATACATGAAGAATGTACGAAGTTGAAAAGCCACATCTAGGCTTGGTTTTAAGTAATGTCGGGTTACGAGTAATCAACTAATACATGAGTTCATAGTCTGCTTAAGGCAGACATGCATCATGATTATTTGATGTATATCTTTTGTAATTACTTTTTGTGATGTTATTTTATGATTGTGTTCTATGACTTGTTGTGTTTGTTTTTTATCACCATTAGATTTTGTAAGAAACCATAACGAATGATATAGAGAGAGACTGAGACTGTACTAAACCAAAGGGATAGAGACTGTAATAGGATGAAAGAGACAAAGATTGTATACCTAGGATCAGACTAAAATAAATGCAACTGTCCCAATGTAGAAAATGAAACATTAGACTGATAGACAAACCGACTCCTTCTTTTGTTAATACCTTGTTGAAAACGTTTGTTCTCACCTTCTTTCCTTTATTGTTCCTTCAAGTAGTACCAATGGTGACGTATGTTAATATTGTTGAAGTCGTTCCCTTGTAATGACTAGGGTTCTGGAAGTATACTCATCTACGACAAATTTCGTGTTTAAATGCATACCCCATGTGATAGACCATTCTTTGTTCTGATTCGTATTCCTTCTTTCGAATCTGATTCACCATACTAACAATCCTTCACTTAGATGTACCCTAAAGTTTCTCTTCATTTAACCACCCCACCTTAACAAGACCAAAGTATTCGCTAAAATTTCAATCATAGTTCCAACCAGAAACATAGCCAATTCCGAGCCTATATAGTAGAGGGTGGACCAGTCGAGTTTTTGAGAGATGATTATAAACACCTCCGATCAGAGTAGCACACTAGCACAACAGATGTGTAGTAATCATCATTCTGAAAATCGGACCAAACCGGTCTGATAGTGAATCGGCAGCTTCAACGGTTTGGTTCTTCAGATAAAATTGGCAATCCAAAAACCGGATGTAAACTACTAACCTGAATGATTAGACCGGACTTGGACCCGGCTGGTTCACATTATTAATAATAAAAAAAGGCACACATGAGGCCCTAGAGCCCCTTCTCTCATCTCTTTCTTTTTCCCCACAAAAAGCAGAGCAAGCTTGAAGCTTCTCTCTTCCAAAGAAAATCGAAAACTCTAGCCTCTACCACCACCGCAAGCCGCTAGGAGTGAGCCATTGCCACCGTCCGTCACAGTCAGGGGCTTCTCTCCATCCGTCCGTCCGTCAGCGTTCAACAAAGAAAAATCCCTATTCGCTTTCACGGTCTCACCGATTGCAGGCGTGCAACTTCTCCCTCGAGCTCGGCTACCGTCGTCTTCGTCTTCCTCAACTCCTCCTCGTGACCTCGTGAGATATTCACTCCCAGACCCAAAAAGCCCGAAGCCTCCATGTCTTCTCTCTTCTTCAAGCTGTGTTGCCTTTGTTCCATTTCTGTTGCGCCGCCTCTGTTTTGCTAGGCTCTAACCGTCGTCTGTTCTAGTTTCGTTGCTTGTGTCTTCTAGTTCAAGTTCTTCATTTTTTCTCCCTCTCTCCTTCATATGTGTTTGAGTTCCAGCCCTAGCGGATGGTAATTTTTGGAATTTTTTCTTCAATCATCACTGTTTTAGACTCCTTTATTCTTAGAATTTGATTTTATTTCTGGTTAGGATTGATGATCTGAATCTTTTACGTGAAAACTATTTTTTGGTGCTTTGATTTTTAAAGTTGCTTATTGTTAGGGGTGAAAAAAGGTCAAGCGGCCTGTAGCTTGGCCTATCCTGATAGAAAATAGGCTTAGACTATTTAAAAAGCCTAAGTTCTTTAAAAAGGCCTAGGCTTTCGAAATAGTCTGTCGGCCTAGGCCTGCAAAGATATATGTAAAATTTTATTATACTAGTAAAAATATAATAGGAAGGGTTTAAACTTAGGTTTTCTATAATATTAAATTGCCTTTATCCACATACCTTAAATTTAATTATTTATTAAAAAGGCTTTAAATTTAATTATTTATTAAAAAAGGCCTATTGACAAGCTTCAGGTTAGGCCATATTTGACAACAGGCCGAACTCATACTCATTAAAAAGTTTATATCAAGCTACAGACCAGACTTAGGTTAATATATTCTATTACAGGCCTGGTCTGTTAAGAGTAAAACTTGGCCTAACATGTTTCCACTCCTACTTGCTACTTCAATTTAAGGGAATTGTGAATTTTAGTTTAAGCTGTGATTGAAGATTTTTTGGTTTGGGTATTCTTCACTTTCTTGGAAGCTTAGCTTTTAATTCCTTGAGCATACACGTATCAAATTATTGTTTTCAGTAATGGTAATTCTTAGATATTTTTTGGTTAAGTACGATTTTGGTCCCTAAGGTATATGTCAAAAAATTTTTTGTCACCAACTTTTTTTTTTGCATATAAAATCGTCCCTAAGGTTTAACTTGGTTTTAAAATTGTCCATTTTATTTAAATTTTAAATATTATTACCAAATTAACCCTAACAAAAAAATATAAAATAAAAAATGAGAAAGAGAATGGAATCACGCGTGGGGGAGAGGAAAGAAGAAGAGGAAAGGGAAGAAGAAGGGAAAGAAAGGAAGATGGGGAAGGGGGAACGGCGCCAACGAGGCTTAGAGCTACCATCGCTGTCGGGAATCAGAACCAGAGGGAGATAGAGCTCTCAAGGGAGAGAGGAGACGTGATTGCGCCAAACTCGCTAAGAAGGTCCAGCTCCTCTGCGACAACCTCCGCCCTGTCATTTGCACCGCCACTGCCTAGTCCCTCAACGAGTGTCCCCTTGACCACACTCTCTTCCTCCTATGCCGCTGTCGTCGCAACGACGGCATCCTCCGCCAGATCTTCTCCATCACCACCATCACCGATTTCTGCAAGTTTTGGAAAACCTATCCTCTCCAGGGTTCCAATTCTGCTTCTGTTTATGATTTTGTTAATCAGATTGTTAATCACATTTTTTTATTGTAGTATTTATTTTCAGATACTAAAATTAATGAACTGAAATTTAGTATTGTATTTAACAATTAGAATTAAAATTTTAATTTTAAAATACAAAATTTAATTTTAATCCTTTCAGTACTTCTAAAAAATAGAGATAAATAGACTAAAATTTAATTTTAATAATATTTTTTAAAAAATATTTTTATTTAATTTTTTAAATTTAAAATCTATTCTTTAATTTTTATATTTATTTTAAATCAAATAAAATATTTAAACATAACTTAATTTAATATATTTTACATCAAATACAATACAAAAATTTAATTTAATTTATATTTTTCAATCTATATATTTCAGTCTCTATATTTTAATTTTAATATCAGTGTCCGGCTCTCTTCCAAATGTAACCTTAATAATGTATGGTATGTGAATTTGTTTGATAACATGTTATATGATAAGCGACTGTTTACGAATTCATAGTTCTAACTTCTAATTGTTATATGTATATTTTGCTATTTATTCTTCTATCTGTCTCGTAATGTATGATAATAATCTTTTTCTATTTATTAATTGTTTACGTTCAATACAACATACTCATATATTAATATAAGAGTAAACTACAAAAAAATTGACTTGAATAATTTTATTATTGACAAAAAAATATTTAAATTTTATTATTGATAAAAATATTTTTAAATAATTTAAAAATTTAATAAAAATATTTAAAAAATTANCACAAAAAGAATAAAAATTTAATTTCAATATTTTATTTTTAAATTTTAAAAATATTATTAATTATTGACAAAAAATTACAAAAAATATATACTTAACAAAAAATTATTAAATTTTATAAATAAAATTATATTTTTTTTCAATTATGTTTGCAAAAAATCGTATCAAAATTTAATCTTTAAAATATTTTTTTTGAGAATATATATTTAATGTTAGATATTTTTACTATATTTTAAAATCACCATAACGCACTAAATTGGCCCCTACATTTGGACATAATCCTATTTTAGTCTTTAAGGTTTAAAGTGTCATATTTGAATCCAAAAAAATTTCATTTAGCTCAATGTAGTCCCATCGTGAGGTCAACGTTAAATAATTAACGGAATGTCCTGAACAAGGTCGATAATTTGGAGAACAAGTACAAACTCTAGAAGCACAAAATCAACTGTGGATGCATCAATACATTTATTTATCATTCTTCTCAATTTAAATGAAATATTTTCTATAAAACTAAAGAGAATGATAAATAAATGTATTGATACATTTACGGTTTGATTTTGTGTCTCTAAAACTTGTAATTGTTCTCCAAATTATCGACATTGTTCTTATATTGTTGTTATGTAGGACATTTGGTTAATTATTTAACTTTGACCTCATGAGACTATATTGAAACTAAATGAAAATTTTTTAGATTCAAATAGGATACTTTAAACCTTAAGAACCAAAATAGAATTATGCTCAAATATAAAGGACCAATTTAATATTTATCCCTAAAATTATTTAAAAATATTTTTATCGATAACAAAATTCAAAATGCATGATTAATAACAATTAGCAATTAATACTATGTAACTACAGTATAATCTACTAAGAATTGAGATGTTACAATTAAGGGTTAACCACAAAAAATGCATTTAAATTATTCAAACGCAGACAAAAATGCACCCGAATTTTATTATCGATAAAAATATCTTCAAATAATTTAAAAAACACAAAAAATAGCCAACAGTAAATATATATTTTCAGAAAATGTCTTAAAGATTGAATTTTGATGCAATTTTTTACAAAAATAATTATAAAATTAAGATATTATTATCCTTAAATTTGGTGATTTTTCGTTAAGTATATATATATATATATATATTATAATTATTTTGTTAATAACCAATAATACTTTTAAAAAATCACAAAACAATATATACTTAACAAAAAATCATCAAATTTTAAGAATAATAATATCCCATTTTTCTAATGATGCTTGCAAAAAATCGCATTAAAATTTAATCTCTAATGTATTTTTTGAGAAATACATATTTAATGTTAGTTTTTTTGCAAGATTATCTCACATTAAATATGTATTTCTCAAAAAATACATTAGAGATTGAATTTTGATGCAATTTTTTGCAAACATGATTAGAAAAATGAGATATTATTATCCTTAAAATTTGATAATTTTTTGTTAAGTAAATAATTTTTTGTAATTTTTTTGTTAACAACCAATAATACTTTTAAAAAATTACAAAAATATATACTTAGTAAAAAATTACCAAATTTTAAGAATAATAATATCTCATATTTCTAATTATGTTTGCAAAAAATTGAGTCAAAATTCAATCTCTAAAGTATTTTATAAAAATATATATTTACTGTTGAGTATTTTTGTTGTATTTTTAAATATTTAAATAGTCACCAAAAAAATTGGCAAAGAAGTCACCAAAAATTATTTAAAGACATTTTTTCGATAGTAAAATTTGGGTGTATTTTTTTCTGCGTTTGAATAATTCGTTTTTGTTAGTTAACCCTACAATTAATATTTTTAAGATATTTTTAATAGAGTTATGTTATGTGTATACCAAAATCAGCCATCAAACTTAACTATCAGTACAAAATACATAGTGAAATATAAATACACATTAAAAATAAATTAAATCACATATATATTTATATATAAATATATTTGTGATTGATTTTAGTCACTAGTACAAATAATATTTTTATTTTTACTATTATCACAAATAGAGAATATTTTTATATTTTAAAAAATTGTAGGCGATTTTGGTGGTTTACCTATAATTAAAATCAATCAAAATTAAGAGTATAAAATTAAAACAAACTTGACTTTATCCTTTTTGTAATAGCCAATAAAGTTTGCTTTATTCAAATTAACAATAATAAACTTAAATATTGTTATTATACTTAAAAGCAGAAAGAGGAAGGGAGGGATGGGGAGAGAGAGAAGCATCGAAGAGGGAAATAGTGTTGTGGGAAGAATCCACTTGCTACTTGCGCACCAAAAAATGTTACTTCATCACTTCATTCCTCTTCCATAGCTTCTTCTCAAACTCAAAGTAACAAGTTTACACAAACACAACAGAAATCATACAACACTTCTTCCCCACCCACCCTCTCCTTCGATCATTGGGTGAGTTACTATGAGGAGGAACAGTGTTCTGTTATTGTATTCTCTCATTGCACTTGCCGCTTACTTCTCTCTTCGATTTCAAGCTCAAGCTGCTCCTGCAGGTAACCCCAAAAATATGAAAAGCCAAGGAAAATTTCAGTGTCCCGGTTTCTTTAATTAGTTCGATTTCCCAATTTCTTTAATGGGCTCTGCTAAATTTTGAATCTTTTTGCTTTATGTTGATGAGTGCCAATTGATTCCCTTCTTACTTTGCATGTTTTTTTTCAAAAGTGGGTATGCTTTTCTTTCTTTCTTTCTTTTTTTTCGTTTTTTAGCTTGATAATTAATTTAATTAATGTTGGTAAATCAGGGCCATTGATTAACCATCTTTCTTCACTTCTCAAATGGACAAGGTCTAGTGCCTCCAAGACGCCAAATTCAGGTTCATTTTGCAGTGATGATAATAATAATAGCTTCGTGATTTGTGTGGTACATCACATTCTTATGGTTTAGTATGTAAATGTAAGTGTACTTTGTTGTTGTTATTATTCTTTTTCCTTTTCAGATGGGAGTGTTCTTCAATTTGAGAATGGCTATGTAGTTGAGACTGTTGTGGAAGGAAATGAAATTGGGGTCATTCCTCATAGGATCCGTGTGTCTGAGGAAGATGGCGAACTCTATGCTGTGGATGCAACCAATAGCAACATTGTTAAAATTACCCCGCCATTGTCGCAATGTATGGTTGCTCTTATGCTCTTGAACTTTGATTCTTATAATAATATTCATAGCAAATTTGATTTGCTAAATAGTAACATATACATAATTTGTCCCTAGGATATTCCTACTTTCACATAATTTATTTAGGTCTGTATTTTGCTTTTACTTACTTGTTCCTCCTGTTATTGTTCTCCTGTACTTCAGATAGTAGAGGAAGATTGGTGGCTGGATCATTTCAGGGTCACACTGGGCATGTGGATGGAAAGCCAAGTGACGCTCGTTTTAATCATCCCAAAGGCATAACCATGGATGATAAAGGGAATGTTTATGTTGCTGACACTCAGAATATGGCCATCAGAAAGATCGGCGATGCTGGTAAGTGTTAATTGACTTAAAAATATTTCTGGAATTAGTTTGGAATAACATGCTCTATGGTAGAATGAAGTTTTAACATAAGAGTCATAATAGCAACTCAATATAGAGGCCTTACCAGAGATGCAATATGAAGTTCCTTTGAATCTGGAAGTTTCCCTGCATGCATAATACACGATTGTATGATTGTTTATTTCAGATAATGATTAGTGGAAATGGTGAGGAAGGATAATGTTAATGATCTTTGCAATTGTTGTTAAAGGTGTGACAACCATCGCTGGTGGGAAGTCAACTGTTGCAGGCTATAGAGATGGACCAAGTGAGGATGCTAAATTCTCAAATGATTTTGATGTTATATACGTTAGGCCCACCTGTTCCTTGTTGGTCATTGATAGAGGAAATGCTGCTCTTCGGCAAATCTCCCTTGAACAGGAGGATTGTGATTCTCAATCAAGTTCAGTTTCCAGTACAGGTTCAAAGTCTTACCTTCAGTTTGATATGTTTTTGTTATTCAAATTATATCTCAATATAAGATGATAACTATCTGGTACTTTTCCTGCATATTCCAAACATGTCATAACAATACAGGAAAATTTTGAATAATTTAGTTCATTTAACTGAAGGGTCTCCTTAGTCCTCGACTCCTAGTCTTAAATATTGTGACGTATTCCGTAAGTGGAGGGAAATGGAACGATGAAAAGGGCCTTTCAGAGTAAACCCCCTTCCTTCCCTTCAAAATGAAATTCACAAAGACACCTTGAGTTTATTTAATGCATACAACAATACCTAGTTAGCAACAACCAAGGCTTCTTCCCTGTGTGATGGGTTGGCTACATAGATTAAACATTTCCACATCGTCCTACCATAAAGCCTAAGATAAAAGGTCTACCATATCTTCCAAATAGGCAGTGGCAATCTTCTCTCTAATGCATTTAACCTAATCCTCTATGGTCTAGTATGTTCACTCTTCAAATGCAAGTATGCAATTCCTGATCTATGTAACATTGAATTTATTTAATCTCATAATATCTCTAGAATTGTAGCTCTTTGTTTTTTTTTTTTCTTTCCGTCTTAAGCAAGGGTTTAGTACATAAAATATTTAAATTGGTAGGCGTTTTTGGGACATGTGAGTTTGCTGTACTCAGCCAAGAAGGAAAATAATGTGGAATACGGATCTGAAATCGTGTCTAGTAGCTGTATCTTAAATTAGTCTGTTACATTCTCTCCATCGCCCACTATTTTTCTGATTGCGCATTTTGTGGGTTTTTACTGCAGATATCCTTACAGTTGTTGGTGCTATCATATTGGGATATGCGACGTGCATGCTTCAACAGGGATTCGGTCCTTCGTTCTTCTCCAAAACTGTAGTATCTGTATGTCCACTTTGCTTCAATAAGATTTGTCATAGAATTTTCAGACGTATATGATATTTATTACACTCCATAAACCTTGCAGCGACCATCGGAAGGAGAGTTCAAAGCGCACGCAAGCCATGAGAAAACCATGCCGATCCTGGAGAACGCTAAAGAGGAGCCGGGATGGCCATCTTTTGGACAACTTCTTGTTGATCTTTCTAAGCTATCCCTTGAAGCATTGGCTGGTGCATTCACTCAATTCATACCCTCACGTCTCAAATCGAACGGCCCCACGAGAGGCCTAACACCACTGAAAGATCGTCTCAAGATGCCTGAAGATGAAGTGCAGCAACCTCCCTTGGTCAATAGGCAAAGTGCTCCAGCTCCTGCTCCTCTTACTGGAACTCGGCATCCTGCTACTCCTACAGAACCTCGGCAGGTCCATACTTCAAGCACAGCTGAGAAACACTCAGAAATGAAGCCTCGGAAGATAAAATCAAGCAGTTCCAAGGATCCCTCTTTGTCAAGTAAGCATCATTCATCGTCTAAACGAGCCGAGTATGCTGAATTCTACGGATCAACTGAAATCCCACCGTACACTAAATCTAAGGTCCCAAAAGAAAGGCCAAGACATAGGTCGCGAGAAAAGAGTGGAGAAGTTGTTTACGGAGCAGTCAGGGCCGAGCCAAAACCGGCCGAGACAAGGACCGTTGATTACAACAATCCCAAGTTTGATCACTACAGTATGAGGACTAAGTATGCATCTGGGGAAGCCTTCCGCTTCAACTCTCAGTAGCAAGTTTTGAATGGCTTTGTTTTTCAGCTTCTGATTCTGTTACAATCATCCATTATTGAGTATGTGCAATTGGGCACCTAATTCTGTCTGTAACTGAAGATATATTATATAAGTAAAGATTCTGTTATGAGAAAACCATTGGAGGATTAATTGTAACCCTTGTGCTGGAAAAAGAACTAGTAGCAAAATTAGCATTACCTACATAGAAAAAGGTGTTTACTGTTTAGCTTCAAGGAGATTGCTCCCTATTTTCATGTTTCTTCTTTGCTTAATTGAAGCATTTATGATTGAACACAAGGATGGTGGTAACATGTTACTATTAATCAGATTTTCTCATGAGACTCAAGCCTAGTCTTCTTATTCAATAAAGGGGAATTTATATATACCTACTTTAAGGTCAAGGAATATTGTATATTATTATTATTTTGGTCAGTTTCAAAGTTTGTTTGGGTGCGATTAAGCTATTAGAAAATGAATAATTTTTTTTTTAATTTTTAGTATGTTTGGCAAAATTTTAGTAATAATAGTAAAATTATTAGGAAAAAAAAGTCTTTTTTAGAAGTTACAATTTATATTTTTTAAAAGATATTTTTAGCTTAATAAATAAATAAAAAAGTAAAGTATATTTTTTATCTTTGAAATTTGGCAAAAGTTTTAAAAATACCTCTAAGTTTTATTTTGTTTCAATTTGTCCCAAAAGTTTTCGATTTGCATCAAATATACTCCTGACGGCTAAATTTTCAAAAAATTTAAAACCAATCTAACAAAAATACATGAAAATTATTCTTGATTTGCTTGAGTTGAATATTGTTTTTATGAAATTGTTGTTGAATTAGTCTTAGATTTTTTGAAAAATTAGCCGTCAGGAGTATATTCGATGCAAATCGAAAACTATTGGGACAAAATTGAAATAAAATAAAACTTAGGAGTATTTTTGAAATTTTTATTAAACTTCAGCACAAAAAGTATACTTTACCCTAAATAAAAAAATGTTTTTATGTTGTTGTATCTAAACATAATTATTAGATAAAAATATATTTTTATATGAGATATTTATATATGAAATTACTTTTATTTTTTTAATTTTTTTCCAAAAGATCACTTGAAAAAAATTGTTTTCATAAAAATTCACCTAAATAAACCCTTATTATTAAGATAAAGTATTGATTTGGTCTCTCAAATTTATGTTGAAAATCAAAATAATTTCTAACCTTATTTTATTGACAAAATTGTCTCCAAGGATAATAAAATAAAATAAAATAAAAACTAAAAAAATAAATAATGTAAAAAACTAAATTATTTGAAATCTTCTCATTTGAACCTACCAATATAATTGCATTGCATGTTGCTCTGCTTTACAATTTCCTTTGTTTGATCTTTAATTATGTTAATTTCATTTTGATATTGCAATTTTAAATTATATAAAAAAGTCATCAATTATTATTTGTTTTTCTTTTTTTACCTAATTTAATTTTATAATTATTATTTTTTCTACTTTTTCACAACTAATTTGCACTAGGGACAATTCCATCCAAAATTTAAAGTCACTTGACAAAAGTAGTTTAGAACTTTCCAATAATATTAGAAATTATTACATAAAAATATGTTGAGGATTATTTGATTTTTAGGATAAATCTTAAAGATTAAAACAATACTTCACTTGTTTCATTATATAAATTTATTTTAGATATATTAATAATATAAAATATTTTATAAATTTGTCCAATTACATTAGGTTTTTTTATATGATTATTTAAAATAATAAATATAAAAAATAGTTTTTATTGGCATCTTAATATATAATTAGATGCTTTTACATATACAATAATCTGTGATTACAAGGTAAAATATTTTGAAGAACTACTTATATTTTTAAATAAAAACTATAAGCTTTTCATTTATATTTAATAAATAAAAAATTAATATACTTATACTTGCAGCTTTTAAAAAATAAATGTAGTTTTGAAAGTATTTTAAGTCAAAATTTTTAAAATTGATTTATACTTATTAAAATTAAAAAGTCTAATATAACATTATGTATTAACTAGTTTTTAAATTTATTTCTTATATTTATGTCTATTATAATATTTTTAAATTTTAAAAATTATTTTATTAAATATAAGAGAAAAAGACAAATAAGTCTTTGAATTTTTGGCCCGTAGATATTTAAGTTTCGAAGATTTGAAAATACATTTAAGTCTCTGACCTTTTCAAAATCTGGACACATTGATCCCTCTGTTCACTTAGGTCTGTTAGACCCAACGGAAAAATCAAACGTAGCTTTCGTTGTACTGATCTGATCGATACAGATGCACATGTAGGAGAATTTTTAAAATGGAACAAATTAAACAAAAAAATTAATGTGTCCAAATTTTGAGGAAATCATGAATTTAAATATATTTTTAAATTTTCAGGATTTAAATATTCACAGACTAAAAAGTCATGGATCAATTTATCCTTTTTCTAAATATAACTATTGTTATTTATACTTATTAAAAATTATTTTTAATTTGATTTATCAAATATAAATACGGTAAAATTTAAAAGATTATCTTTTAAAATATAATTTTCATATTTTTTTTAGAGAAAAAACGTTTACCAAACTAAGTCCACATATCATTTGGATTGATGGATCTAAAAGCCTATATGCATGACTTTTTTATTTTTACCGTTGTATTTTTGTCTTAGTACATCATAGGACTCTCAATACATGGGTTCCTAAAGCCATATTCGAACTCATGCATGACTTAGTTGGTTAAAAATCTGCAAGAAATGTTTCTGGCTTTATCCGTTTGACCATTAAACACGCACGAGAATCCACCTAACACGTTTTTCTTTTCAAGTGCAAGAGAAAGTAAGAACACAACTTTTCATAATTGTTGTTAGCACTTAACATGGTGTTACTGAGCTGTACTCACACGAGCCAACACCTCACATGAATTAAAGAAAAAAGAAGTTATCCTTAATATGACTTTATTGTTATCGTTCATATAGACTAAATTCTAAGAAATTATTCCTCAGAAAAGGTTTTGTTAATTAACTTTGTACAAGACTTTGCTGGTACAAGTTGAGGAATGGATCAAAAATTTATTGGTCTTGGTGATGACGTGATCGATTCTCTAGAACAGCAATAGTCCGATAGTGGTACCTGTAAAAATATTTCGATACTCAAGTTAAAATAGTTCTAAGAGGTAAGAGTGAGGGTTAGGAGTGTGTAACTAGAGATGACAAAAATTCTCGAGAGGCAATACCTACCAAAGAGCAAATATGGGAACAGTTTTGTACCCGCGGGAATGGAGGTGGAGACCCGTTTATTTTACGGGACAGAGGTGGAGATAAAGGTCCCCACCCCGTGAAGACCGTTTAATCCCCATATATATGAAATGACCTAAATACCCATGTGATATATATATGAGTTTCAGTGTTTCACTTGATTTAAAATCCTAATTCCTAACTGTCATTCTTCTCTGTCACTGTTTTCTCTTATCACTTCTCTGAAATTCAAATCCTATCCTCTCACCAATCACCACCGCCGTCTGCCATCTCCTACCTCCTCACCGCACAACGCGCCTATTCCCAATCGAAGAGAACATCGTCCTTGCCACTTGACCCAACCAAAGACAACGTCATCGTCGCCGCCTCACCCAGCCGAAGATAAGTCATCGTTGTCGCCCACTCAGTCGAAGTGGAATCGTCATCGCTGCCCCACCCAACCGAAGAGAAGTCGTCGCCGCTGCTAAACCCAGCCGAGGCAGAAGTCTCGCCGTCTCCATCACATCAGAGCCTCTTCGGCGGTAAGTCAGCCTCTGATTTCTTGATTCCTTGGACTTTTTGTGATTTATGCTTCTTTTATTTTTGTGATATTTGAGTTTTTCTGTCTGAGATTTTATTTCTCTGAGTTATGTGATTCTTGTGACTTTTTATTTCTATTATTCTATTTATGTGATTTCTGATTTCTGCCATTTTATTTCTTGATTCATGGGATTTTCTATGATTTCTGCTAATTTATTTCTATAATTCTTGGGTTTTTTGCTATTTCTGAGATTTTATTTCACTAATTTTTGTGATTTTTGGGATTTTATTTCTGTAATTTCTGTGATTTTCTGATTTCTGTGATTCTATTTATAGGATTTATGTGATTTTCTAATTTCTACGATTCTATTTCCCGATTCCTGTAATTTTTTGTGATTGCTGTGATTTTATTTTTGTGATTCTTGGGATTTTATGCAATTCTTAGGATATTATTGTTGATTTATTATATGATTTTTTTTATGTAGGATTCACACAAATCGAAATCTACCATAACTACCATTACATGATGAAAGAAAGCTTTTAGAATGCGATAAATATGTTTAGTATTTAGATATGTTTAGTTATTTTCCTATCACTGAGGTGAAATGTGAACAACCAAACCCAATGGCAGCACCAACAGCAGAGGAAGAAGAAAATGGCACAAGCAAAAAAGTCACAGGAGTGTAAAAACAAGCAGTTACAGCAAAAAAACCAAGAAAATAAACTCCCAAATAATTTGAATGGTATTACTAATGGATGAGGGTTGAAGTCCTATCACCAAGAAAAGCAACGGATAGATAGCGAAATGACCAAGCGCACCAAACATCGCAAAATTTTGATCTCGTCCGAAGGTAAGGGGTGACGCTCCGTCCTCCCATGTGAGGCTTGCGAACCCCCAGATACTTACGAAGAAACAAGCTTACCCAGTGATAAGACTAAGCATACCCGATCCCCAGATCCCCTGTTGGAGCAGCTGCAACCCGGATGCCCGGGTATGGGCCACCTCTCGGCCCAGACCAACCCAATAACCACAAATTCCTAACCAACATTCAAATTCAAACACTTCCCTTATCTTAACCAACAAGATTAGATAAGATAACAACTGCAAACTATATAAAGGGAGCCAGGGACTCCCTCAAGTACGTTACGCATAGGGATGGCAACGGGTCTCCATGGGGTGTGGACATACCCCATTGGACGAGGGGTACCTCCAAAGGCTCTGGGATGAAGGGGTCGTGTTAGGAGGTGGTGAGGAGGCGGGGCAATATGAGCTGGTGCTCGCCGATGAGAATGGGAGGGTTTGCTAGCTCAACTTGGATTCCCCTCGCATCTCGAACTGGATTTGGGTGCACGGACCCTTGTTTACCAAGTTAGGGGTTCAGTTACCTTTTTCTAAATTTTAGAGGGCTCTTCTGAACTGGGTTTCCATGGTGCGTATCAATTGCATCCGAATAGATGGGCGTCTATTCGGACCTTTGAGTTGGTGTGTGGTATTTTGGAGATACTGGCTCGGTTTGAGGTATTCTTGTTTTTCTTCTTGTGTACCATTCCGCACAAGAAGGGAAAACATAGGAAGGGGTATATCTCTTTTCGTGCTCAAACAAACCACCGAATCTTTGACTTGTTCAACGATTTATTTCATGGATTCAAGGTGGAGTACTTCAAGGTTCGTCCCGCCGAGGGTTACCATCCTTTTTGGCTATCGCCAGAGGGGGTGCGCCGGATTTGCGCGTATTGAAAATTTGGGGCCGGGGCTTCCTATCTCACGAGGATGACTTACAAAGAGTTGTCTCCCGAGAATAAGGATATTGACAATGTCTTGTTGGCACTTTTTAGGGATAGGCCTCTGATAAACCACTATTTTATGGTTTACAATGTGTTTAATTGTGTGGTTTTATCATGGTCTTTACCCACTTATTCATATAATTAGCATGCATTTATATTTCCTTCCTAAAATTATTACATGATTGAAAACATGCTTCTTTGGTCTTAATTTAGCTAATCTTAATCCTCTCTTATTACCATTCGATGCCTTGATCTCTGTGTTAAGTGTTTCAGGCTTTATAGGGCATGAATGAGTGAGAGATTGGGAAGAAAGCTTGAAAAAATGGAAGGAACACAAGAAATTGAGGAGATGACCAGCGAGAAGTGACGCGTACGTGTCAGCGATGCGACTGCGCGGAAGAAAGGAATTCGCAGTGACGCGGCCGCATGAGTGACGCGGACGCACGGATTGGAAAAGCAGAAGCGACGCGGAGGCATGGACGACGCGCCCGCATGGAAAAGAAAAACGCCGAATGACGCGTCCGCGTGAATGACGCGTCCGCGTGACGTGCGCGATCTGCAGAATCACAAAAGTCGCTGGCAGAGATTCTGGGCCGGATTTCAACCCAGTTTTTGGCCCAGAAACACAGATTAAAGCCAGGGAACATGCAGAGACTCAAGAGGTTTTCATAATTCACAATTTTAGGTTTTAGATGTAGTTTTTAGAGAGAGTGGTTCTCTCCTCTCTCTTAGGAATTTAGGATTAGAATTTTTAGAAATTAGGAATATTACTTTTTCATCACAGGTTCAATGTTCTTTAATTTATGTTTCTCTTCTACTTTGGATACTCTAATACTTTTATCCGTTTATTATTTATGTTGCCCATTTGATTCATAAATCTTTCCATGTTAGATTTAAATTTATATTTAAATACAATTGAGGTATTTTCAGATCTATGATTTTCATTTAGCTTTTTATATCCTTGGCTTTAATTGATTAACTGGAAGCTCTTGAGTTATCAACTATTCATGATTGTTTGTTATGTCGGCTAATTAATTTGAATTTCACTAACTCTAGTCTTTCCTTAGGAGTTGGCTAGGACTTGGGAAATCTAACCAATTGGTTCACTGGACTTTTCCTTGCTTACGCAAAGGTTAACTAAGTGGGATTAACTTTCATTCTCATAGGAGTAACTAGGATAGGACTTCCGAATTTTCATATCTTGCCAAAAGTTTATTTTATAGTTAATTATTTATTTTATTTGTCATTGAATTTACTTGTTCCTCACTTTCAAAATCCCAATTTACAAAAACCCATAACCAATAATAAGAACATACCTCCCTGCAATTCCTTGAGAAGACGACCCGAGGTTTGAATACTCTCTTATCAATTTTAAAAGGGTTTGTTACTTGTGACAACCAAAACGTTTGTAAGAAAGGTTGATTGCTTGGTTTAGTAACTATACTTACAACGAGAGTTTACTGTAACTTCTAAACCATCAATCCTCAGTTCTTTCAGCCTCTTAATCCTCGTGGCATAATCGGGGATCCCGAGGGGGACAGGTCCTATGTTGGTATGTTCTTTGTTGTTGTTTGAGTTTACTTGCTTATTTGTTCCCATTATCATAACATGATTTTAATTTTGGTCTTCTTTTTCTTTCCTGTAGTTGGGATGGCTGATGGGCTAATGACTTTGCAGCGATTGAACGCTGCCTTTGTTCAGGAGCCGAAAGCGCGGGAGGGGGGAGGGGGAGAGATCTTCTTAATCGACGCCTCTGGCTACTTCTATCCCTAGTTCTCATAGGTCTCACATGAGATCATTCAAAAGGGGGTTGTCAGAAATGACGATATTTAGAAGATCCCGATTCATGAGCCGGACAAGAAGTGCAAGAGGCCCAAGGAGTAACTATCAGGGTATTAGTACGGGGGTGGTTACCCCTTGTGTGATGGACAGGTTCTTTGACGCTCCTGGATTCATTGACCGTCATCTGCTACCTAGTACTAATGATTTCTTCCGAGATTGAGATTTGTCTGGCCAAGCTAAGTCGGTGTACTGTGCCTTCCTTCACTTGGCCAATGTCATCTGGAAGGCTGAGCCTACACTTTTGCAGACCTTTTTTTTGGATGGGAAACTCCGACAAGCTCAGTCAGAGCTTACAGTCCTAAAGGGGAAGTTGAAGTCGTCTAAGGTTGCAAGGGCCAAGGCGGCGAAGGATGCCGAGGATGCTGGCTCCGAGATCCTACGCTTGTTTGAGCGGGAGACCAAGCTAACATCCCAAGTGGCTAAGTCTTAGATGTTGGCTGCTGACGCTGAGAGTTCTGCTACTGTAGCTCGTGCAAAGGCTGATGCTGCAAAGGTGGAGGTTGAGGACTTGAGGAAGCGGAACGCCAGCCTCTTGGTTGACACGAGAGCGGCTATCTCAACTACAAAAGAGGCGCTGAAAGCTCAGGTCTGGGTGTTGGCTCCCGACATGGATGTGTCAGTCATGGGGCCTTCCGAACCGTGAAGGATGGGGAGATCGTCGACGTTGAGTAGCCTACTTTTTATTTCCAAAGTTTGTAAGCCGTTTTTTGGCATTTTTTACTTTGGTTTCGTGGAACAATTTCTTATTAAATTTGTAAGTCGTGTGTTCGGCAATTTATACTTGTTTTGGTGGACTCTTTTGTCTTGTTATGTATGAATGGTGGGCCTTTTGGTGGGCAAATTTGGATATCTATTTATGTTAGCCTCAGGAATGATCGGTCTCCATGGTAGCCGTTTTGTTTATTTTGTTCATACTGTTTGCTTGGTGAAAACGCAGAAAATGTATTTAAAAAAGAGTATTGAAACGATTTTTTTTATAAATAAGATATGAAAAATAGCAAAACAACAAATAACCTTAGATCTTGCTAAAGGTATCAGCACGGTGGGACTCTCTTATGTGTAGTAGTGTTGTATGTTTACGGCATTCCATGATCTCGATAACTCATTCTCATTGAGTTGTTCTAGTTTGTAGGCTCTTTTTCCAATCACAGAC
The DNA here is from genome assembly GCF_000817695.3 of Arachis duranensis. Classification (NCBI taxonomy): domain Eukaryota; kingdom Viridiplantae; phylum Streptophyta; class Magnoliopsida; order Fabales; family Fabaceae; genus Arachis; species Arachis duranensis. Next base: position 75,906,205 of record NC_029778.3, on the reverse strand, counting down.
TTGATTCAGTAGGGTCCTTTCCAATTAGGCATGCGTTTTCCTTCTACCGGGGTGGGGGACCGATGTCGTTGCATCGCAAGACTAGGTCTCCCTGTTTGAAGTCCCGTTTAACCATGCCGCGGTTGTATTTTAGGCTTATTCTTTGTTTCAATGCTAGCTCTCATAGATGTGCTATGCTTCTGACTTCTTCCACGAGGTCTCGCTCTGCGTCCGTCATCGTGTCCCCTCACGGTTCTTCGTGGGCTGGAAGCACTTTCCGAATACCTCGCCCAGGTCCTTGAGATGCCATTCGGTTCCTATTCATACCAAACAAGTGATATCAAGGTGATCAGTCTCAATATCTCAATTCTAGTACTTCAAAGTCCCAAATGAATGTTCATGAACACTTATACTATGTATGTCAAGCTGACATCCTAAATAGCATGTACACACACCCAGAGTATGTCCAGAAGTATAGTTAGTTTGTCCCTTAGGCTCTACAGGAACGAACTGCTCTGATACCATAACCTAACACCCTACCACACAGAGCTTTACAATTAGGACATAAACCAAAGGTGGCGAGGTGCTACAACTTCTAAAAGTAAAAATAATTGTATATATGACAAGAGTAATATAGCTAGGAGCCTTGAAAGAAACAGTACAATCAAAACAAGAGCGAAGGTACAACGCTCACGATAAACGATAAGATGGAAAGCTTATACAGAAAATCAAAAGACAGATATATATAGAATTCCAATTAGTAAATATAATCAAGCTCTTGACTCAACCTGCAAATCAAAGACCGGCCAGAATATATATATATATAAAACCCAAAAGTTATCAAAAGCTAAACCATAAAACCTATTTCTCCAAGTCAACCTCTAGGAGGGAAAAAATAAAAATATACACAGAGCGGAGGATCTAGATACATATATGTACAACTATAAACAAAAGTACCAAGCCGAAAGAAGAGTTCTTCGCTTCCAGAAAGAGTCGTCCAGCACGCTCAGCGAGGTGCTTCACATCCTACATCTGAAAAACAAAAAATATGTATAGAATGAGAACCAGGGATTCTCAATATGGTAAAGGTGCCCACATAGATAATATATAAGGTTCAAGAAAGCCATAGGCAATCCTAGAACTCCAACACTTAGATTTAAACTTAAAGGAATAACTAAACCAGAAATTTGGTAACTGTCTAAGGTTCTCAAATTCTGAATCTAATCCTAACTCAAATCTTCACTTTTGCTTTCTCCAACCTTTCAAAACACCGGCGGAACTACCCTCGTCACTCCTCCACCAAACGAGAGATCTCTCAGTTGCACAGACACACAATACAGACAAGGAAAACACAGATAAAATATAGTTATAGCAAGTAGAACATATAATAACTAAGTATAGATATTCAAATAGGCAAACCCAAGTAATGCAAACTCAAACAAGACAAACAAATGCATATGATGTATGCCTTTTTTACTGACCGTGAGCTCACGTGTCAGTTACTTTGTCAGATCCCAACACACCCAATAGCTAACCCGGTCTCTCTGACATGCCTCCACACTCTTAGAATATAGTGCCCATCACACTCATGGGATATAGTGCCTGTCGCATTTCCCGAGATAAAGTGTTCCTACACTCTTGGGGTATATCGCCCGCCACACTCTTAGGATATAGTATCCGCCACGCTCTTGGGATATAGTGTCTGCCACACTCAAGGGATATAGTGTCCAACACACTTCCCAAAGTAAAGTGCTCCCACACTCTTGGGATATAGCACCCACCATGCTCTTGGAATATAGTCGCTGACACACTCATGGGATATAGCACCCGACACACTTTACAATAGAGAAAAAATGATGCAACAAAACAAAACAGAACATACATTTACACTTCACATTCATAATCATTGTCTTCATAATCACTTTCAATCATTCTTCTTTCTCATTTCTTATCCAAAGCGAGTGGACAACGTCACTGCATCTTATCCGGTCTCATATATCTTAATCAATCTCATCATATCTCATTCAAAATTCATAATTAACTCAGTTCTCCTTATTCTTCTTTCTCATAGCCAACCTCATCATCAAACACCTGACAACTCAGTCACATTTTATTACTATTATCATTATCTTAATTATTTACTTCTTATTCAACATTAACAATGCCTCATTAATTCAGATAACACTTCGTAAAACCCTTCCAAATATCCCCTCAACTTATTTAACATACCCATCCTCATTCTAATGTTTAAAAGCTTACTAACGAACCTTAAACAAGTGTAAAGGGAGTTTGGAAAGATAGAGGACTGACTTAATATTAAAAAATATCATTTTTGACTAAAACAGGGGGCTTGCGTACACAAGACTATGTCGTCATAGGCGGGGTTTCAAAACAGGGGGAGTACTCGCTTCGGGTGCATACTCTCGCGTACGCGAGTTTACAAAATTGGGTTTCGTGTACACAGGCCTTGCCCGACGTATGCGAGATTACAAAACAGTAAGTATAGCTCACGTCGCTCACGCAGGTCGCATACGCGGCACTCCTTTTAACTCCAAAAGCTATTAAGTCATTAAAAATCAGGTTTATACACCTAACTTCCAACTTTCATAACTTTCTTTACAAAACTTTGATTTTTACAAACTTTAAACGATTTTGAAACTCTTGAGATTATCTTTAATTTGAAATAAATTTCATTCAAATCCAAAACTCAGGGCTCAAGTTATGATCCTTTGAAGTTCGTTAAAAATATATTTTTACCAAAAGAGTTCAAAACTTCTATTTTCCAAACTCTCAATTTCAAAACCAAATTTCACACCTTAAAATAACTTCAAATACACTCAAAGTAATTTTCTAACCATTTCATTCCTTTCACAACCTCTCAATACTCAATTTATCAAATTCTTCCCCACAATTAATAGCCAACAACAACACAATTCATTAATAATTCATAGCACCACATCTCCACATTCATTTCTCAAACTCATAAACCCTACACACACACACACATGTATACACACATTGACTCCATCATACATATAACCCACACTACTCATCACACTCATCATAGGTACATATAATCCATTAAATTCAATAATTCAACACATTCAAGCTTATCATGTGGTCATCTAACCTAAGTTTTCAAGCAATATTATATATTATCTAAGATAAACCAAAATCATACCTTGGCCGTTTCTTCCCTAATGTTAAAGCACCTTAATTATGTCTGTTTGACCATCGCCCAAGGTCCCAAATGTACACTGATGCGTGAGCATCTTTCTCATCTTTTTCTAGTGAATTTGCATTTAAATTGTTAAGTTTAATCAAGAATTAATTGTCTTTTAGCCACTATGGATGCTACTTTGAGTCTTGTGCAATTCTGTTTATTTTAGGTAGCATTAAGCTGGATTTGATGGAATTTCTGCAGCACAAGAATTAAAGGAGATGACAGCAAGGAGCGATGCGTACGCGTACCTGACGCGTGCGCGTGATTTGGAGCTTTCCATGACAACGCGTGCGCGTGCCTGATGCATACACGTGAAAAGCGAAGTTGCACAGCGACGCGTACGCGTACCTGACGCGTACGCGTGACATGCGCCATGTGCAGAAAACGCAGAAAACATTGGGGGCGATTTCTGGGCCCCATTTTGGCACTCAAGTAAGGCGCAGCTCTCTGCCAAGTTAGGCGCGGATCCAATGAAGTCAAGTGGTCCCCACGTTACAAGGCGTGGATTATTTAATTGATTCTGATTCAAATATGAATTTGAAAAAAGGAAAAGATATTATCTTAATTTTAGATATTAGATTTTAAATGAATTAGGATTAGTTATAAAAAGGAGAAACTTTTCTTCTTTAGGGGGATTCCAGGGGGGATTCCATTAGGGGAATTCTATTCCAATTTACATTCTGTACTTCAGAGTTTACCTGAATCCTAGTTTTCTTCTCTGAGTCATGAGCAACTAAACCTCCATTGTTAAGGTTAAGAGCTCTGTCTACTGTATGGATTGATACTCTTGTTTTTCTATTTTAATTCATGTTTTGATTTATATTTCAATAATTGTTTTCGTTCTTTATTTTATGAATTTGGGTGGAACAGAAGTATGACCCGTGTTCTAATTGAGTTCTTGTATAACTTGAAAAAGCTCTTTACTTGAACAACAGCTTGAAAACATATTATCCTGAATTTCTAATTGTTTGTATTTAACGGGATACGTGACATATAATCTCCTTATTTTTGGATAATTAGGATTCTTATGGCATATAAACTGGAATTTGATCATCACCCTCTAATTGGAATTAATTGACCAAGAAATTGGCAGTTGATGAATTTTAGAGGAGATTAGAAAGGTCTAAGGAATTAGGGTATAGTCACAAATAGTTTGCCATGAATTAAATCGTGCATGATTAAAATAGTTAATAAGAAAAGTCAATCAGGAAAATAGATAACTCTGAAACCTTAACTATTTTCTCCCATATTTTATTTTCAACTTAATTACTTGCTGCCTTCTGATATTGTGAAGTCACTTTTTAAACCTTTTGAACATCTCAAAACCATTTTCTGCTTGCCTAACTAAGTAAATCATTTAACTATTTTTGCTTAGTCCATCAATTCTCGTGGGATCGACCCTCACTCACCTGAGGTATTACTTGGTACGACCCGGTGCACTTGCCAGTTAGTTTGTGGGTTATAAAATACCGCACCAAGTTTTTGGCGCCGTTGCCAGGGATTGATAGTGATTAACAACTATCAGTTGTTTGATTGCTTAGATTAGGCGTTTTAGTTTTAATTTAATTAAATTTTATTTGAAAAAATTTTCGAAAAAAAATTTCTGTTCTGTCTTCTTTGCTTTCCTGTTTACCACATGGTGCGTTTAATTCTATTTAGTATTTTGTGCTAAGGAAAAATAATGGAGAAAGATCACATGGGTTACTACTCACACCCAAGTAGTGATTCATATTATGGTGGATGGAGGAACTATCCAAATTTTGGTTGGCAAAGTCAAAACCAAAGAAACTTCAATGCTCCATGTTCCAACTACCAAGAACCACCATCTCCATATTCATATCAAGAACCACCATCTCCATATTCATATCAAGAACCATCATCTTTCTACCCATATCAAGAGCCACCATCTACCTCTTCATACCAAGAACCATCCTTTTTTTACGCTTATCAAGAACCATCATCTCTTTCTTATTCATATCAAGAGCCACCATCTCCTTATTCATCTCAAATACCATAAGATCTTGAGCTTCTCATGAAAGAATTCATACATGATATAAAGACGAGTGTAAAAAATATAGAGAATTATGTGCAGCTAATTACCAAGTCCCAGGAAGAAGAACAAGCAAATTTCTTCCCAATAGATAATTAGGGTTAAGTACTGAAATCGTCCTTAAGGTCTGGGGTGAAAATCAAAATCATCTCCGACCTTTTTTTGTTATTAAAATCATTCTCAACGTTACAAAACGTTATAAAATCATCATTTTCTATTTTTTTGGACCAAATTACCCTTAACTATTAATAAAAATAATATTAAAAAAAATAAAACCCCACCCCACCCACACCCAACATCCCTTCGTCTCTCCCTCCACCCCCAAACCTATCCCCAATTCCATCATCATCAGTTCCCACTCCATCACCCCCTGTGTCCAACCCGCGCGCTACCCCTGCGTCCAACCCGCCACCGCCCCTTCGTTCTTCCTTTTTTTTCTTTTTTAATTTTTGAAGAACATATACATGATTGATGATGGATTGTTGCTAATTTTGTGATTATTTTGTGATTGATGTTGTTGCTGAATTTTTTATTTATTTTGGTGATGAAGAAAGGAATTGGGGGTTACTGGGTTAGTGGTGATGAAGAAGGGGATGAGGGGGTGAGGAGTGGGGAGTTACGGTGACTCGATAAGGGATTCTGTGACTGCCTATGATTCTTTCTCTGCTCTGCTTGAACTTCTGCTTCTTGAATTGTAACTTGATGATTATTGAACTTTTGGATCTGAAAACTGAAATTGTAGTTGATGATTATTGAATTATTATTTATTGAAATTGATGTGATTATTGAAATTGTTATGCTTCTTCTGCTTCTAATTTTTTTGTTGATTTATTTTGTTTTGTGAATGTTGCTGTTAATTTATTTTGTTATGAGTAATGAATGGTGAGAAAAGGGAGAGGGGGGAGGTGGAAGGAGATTGGGTGAGTGAGGGAGTGAGAGGTGAGGGTGAGGGAGTGGGCTGTGGGGGTTACAGGAGGGTGAGTAAGGGAGTGGGGTGAGGGAGTTACGGGAGGGGAAGGGGGTTTGTTTTAATTTTTTGATATTATTTTTAATTATTTTTATTAATAATGAAGGGTAATATGGTAAAAAAATAAAATTGAAGTGGAAAAGGACGATTTTATAACGTTTTGTAACATTGAGGATGATTTTAATAACAAAAAAAGGTTGGGGCGATTTTGATTTTCACCCCAGACGTTAGGGACGATTTCAGTACTTAACCCTAATAATTATCCTTAAAAGACAATGAGATTTTCAATAAAAAGAATTCGTTAATTCTAATTGATTATTAATAGATAAATCAATAGTTTAACATATTATGTAGACCTATTATTCTATTAATACAGATAGAAAATATTGACAGAAAAACTAATCAATCTGATAAAAATAAAAATCAAGTGTCAAAATTTTTTTTAATTGAGAACCTCATTATCTTTCGAAAGAATTACATAATTGTTTAAAATTTTTTCTCTACATTTATTCAACTATGGTGTTCTTGTTGGAAGTACATAATTCTATAATCAAACGGATTGTGTTTTATTCTTATATTAAAGTTGCAGGTTTATGTTTTTAAAGAAATATACTAGATTAAGATTAAAGCATTTAAACTAAATTATTATCTTTCTGAGACAAGAAATTATAGTAAGTTTATTCAAAATAGCATTTTCGATAATGAAAATATTTCAGTGCAACAATGGTGATTTATCATCATAGAAACGAGGTGAGGAAGGAAGAAGAAAAATTGGAGAGAGAGATGTATAACTAGGGTTTAAATTTTTTTAATTTATTAAATATTAAACTATTTATT
>NC_029778.3:75894673-75899122 GCF_000817695.3 Arachis duranensis | reverse complement strand
TATTATACTATATAAAATAATTTAAATATTATCTTCTTAACATTTTCATTCAATTTAACGAGAATATAAATAATCAAATTTTAACGCTTGATCTCGTTTAGTTTTTATCTCGTGGGAGAGAATTCGTTCTCCACTTGAAACATACCTTTTCAAATATGTAAAGAGAGAAAGATGGTGAGAAGTGAGAAGTGCAGTTATTAATTATTTATTTTTAATCATGTTATTTGGTGAGAGAAAGATGGTGAGAAGTGAGAAGTGCAGTTATTAATTGTTTATTTTTAATCATGTTATTTGGTGTGAGTTTTATGTTGATTTCTAACAAATTATTCGCTTAAATATAAGATCATATTTATTTTGTCTCTTTTCATGTTTAGACACTAAAAAAAAATTATTTATTTTAAATTTATATACAATTACCAATTTTCTCACTTTTCTATTTCCTCTTATAAAGGTTAGGTTCAACTATCCGACCTCACGGACTTCTTGCCAAAAATGACTACTTGATTTTATTAGGTGGGAAAAAAGAATTGAAAAGCTTATTATTATTTAAACTCAAAAGAAGATAAAAAAACGATGATTAACAATGGCCAAATAAAACCGTTATGGATAATTCACATCATTATTACATGAGGTTTAAATTGTGAATATAAATTTATATATTTACTGTTAAAATTATGCTTTTAAATTAATATAACAAGATAAATAGATTTCTAAAAAAATCTGTTATAAATTTATAGATTCATAAAGAATAAAAAATACCAAGTAAATCTTTAAGAAATTGTTGAGATAGACGTATAGGTCATGAAGATAAATCAGGACCAACTAAATCCTGAATAATTTACCGATGGAGTTATATGTCATCTTTAAGAGAAAGATAAATCAAATTTAACATGTAATTTTTCAGTCTAACTACATATTCAAGTGTTTTTGACAATCAAATTCAATTAAATTTACTTAAATTTAATAAAAATTATTTTCATCACACTAGCACGTATTTTAAATTTGTACACGTAGATTCTTCTTCTTTTTTTCTTCTCTTTTGTTATCGTAATAACAACACCAATATTTTGCTAACAAAAATTAATATTTTGAATTAAATTTAAAGTTATATAATGGACAATGTATGTTTGGTTCATTTAGTATTACATAATGATTTCACTTTGATAATATTTTCGGTTTATTCTAGACGCAGGTGTTTCTGAATTTAAATTTATATAATGAACAAATGTTCGATTTATTGGTATTATACAATATTTTACTTTGATAATATTTTTGGTTAATTCTAGACGCAGATGTTTCTGAATTCGAATTTATATAATAGACAAATGTTCGGTTCATTTGATATTATACAACGGTTTCGCTTTAATAATATTTTTGGTTTATTTGCAGTTCAGGTGTAATTTCTCCCAATGGTTGGAATGGCTTTCAAGACAAATTGAATGGAATGGAATGAAATCTAATACAATTGAATAAAGTGATAATAAATAATTTTATTCTTTTTTGCTAAAAAAGACTCAATCATTAACAAAAACACATCGAATTCATTTCTGAATCCAAATGAATCTCAATTAAACTCAGAAATATACCGAAATTACTTAACGAATAAAAAATTTGGTCAATACTTATCAGCAGCATAAAGTGAACTTCAATTAACACACAAATGAACTTAAATAAATTAATAAATGAACCGAAATTATTTAATGATGGCAGCAGAGAAAATCAGAACTAATAAAGATGTTCACAAAATATTGGTATTATTGGTGATGACGATAACGAAAAGAAAAAGAAGAAGATGCAATATTGAAGAAGAAGAATCTACATGTGTGAATTTGAAAGAAGAAGAAGAAGAAAGAGGAAAAGAAGGAGGAGAAAAAGAAGAGAAGAAAAAGAACCTGCAGAATTTGAAAGAACAAAAAAGACGAGGAGGAGGAAAAGGAGAAGGAGAAGGATAAGAAAAAAGAGAAATAGCGCGTAATTTAAAAAGTTGTTATAACATTTTAATTAGATTTAATTAAGTATTTTGTTTGAACATATAACTTTATTCATAATTTTTTAGGAATCTATAAATTTGGTATTTCAATTTTGTTTAAAAATTTATTTAATATTTCTTTATTTAATCTATAAATCCATTATAGAAATATTTCAAGGACTTATTTGATATATTTTATTCTTTAAAGTTTCTTAGGAATCTATTTATATTATTATTCTTTTACGTTATCAGCCATATAAATAAACCACTTTTATCTATTGCCGAATAAAAATTAATTTCTTATTAACTACTTATATAAAAATAATTGAACTTCGTTAGAGAGACAATAAAAAATTTTGATAATGTGTACAATGAATTTTAATTTTGGCCTAATACAAAAAAAAAAACTCAAATAATTATTTTAAAAAATTAACCATGTCAATCATAATTTATCAATGGAATTTATCCAAACACTCTCTTTTCCCAACCGTCTACTACCCCATTCTAATCAATTATCCTATCTTTCTGGCATTAGAAGCTTTCTCACCGGCCATCAAATAACTATTCACGTAGTTATTAAAATAATCATCCGACTACTTAGTAAAATGACCATCTAATATTTGTTAATTGTATATACTTAAACTGAATAAAAAAAAATAACCATCCAATTAAGAATTAAAATAACTATCTACATACTTAGTAAATTGAACATCCAGCATTTAAATTCGTCAGTCTTTAACCCACTCAAAACGAAGTATAGCGACAGTAATAATCTGGACATGAAATCCTCGATCCTCTCTATCAGCCTCTTCGCAAAATTCCCTCCCTTTGGAATCGTCAATCCAAACATGAATGCGCCGAAGATTGAGTGGATCCCGATCAGGTTTGTTCCCAATCCTAATACCATCACTCTAATGAGGATTAAGCAGATATACGCCTCATCCTCCGTATCGTGCTCCTGCGAGCACCGCCGCGCCACCAGCTTCATCCCGGTAGAATAATCGTCATCATGAAGATGACGAACGCCAAGCCAAAGAGAAGAACCCACATGGACACCTGGGGACTCTTGTGGTCGCCGCTGCTGTCGGCCTTTTCGGCGAGTGTTACGGTGAGGGGGAGGAGGATCCAGGCTACCATGGTGGTCTTGGGCTGCATGACGGACGTAACGTGCGTGAAGGGGTGTCTTTGTCGGATGTTCTCAGACAGTTGGGCGGCGTCGGGTTGTATTTTGGATGGCAGACGGTGGTGATCTTCTCGGCGTCAGTTTGGAGAGAGTGGAAGAGACTATCGGAGAGAAAGAAACTGCAGCACGTTTTTCTCACGCGTAAAATGGAGGAATACGTAACTTCATCATAACCAAATCGTTATATTTTTAAAATTTAAAATTCGAAATTATTAGGAATTAATTAAATTAATTATTAATTGGTTATAATTTTAATTTTATCCCTATTGTATACATTGTACACTAAATTCATTGTCTCCCCATACTTTCTCAAAATAATTAGTATAAAGAAAAAAGTATCGTTTTTGTTCCCAACATTTGGGGTAAGTCCTAAAGTTATCCATAACATTTAAATCGTCCTATTTAAATCTCTAATGTTTCAAAATTGGCTCAATGTTATCCTGCCGTTAGGGATCCTTTAACAGAATTGACGGCGGGACAAAATTGAGACCATTTTGAAACGTTAGGAACTTAAATAGAACAAAACCGTTGGGGACAAAAACGATACATAGAAATAAATTTTAATTTTAACCTTTAATAATATTAATTTTTTACTGTACATAGTATTCAATTATTTCTTACTCGCATTTAAGTAAATTATACTTAATCACATTACTTTCATTCTAAATAAATTTATCGTTTTATAATTTTAAACTTAAAGATTTTTAGTCATCATAAAATATTTGTAGAATAACTAATACATAAACTTGCGAAAAAAATGATATAAGTATAAATTGTACCTTTTATTTCTAATGTATTAAAATTTTTTAATATTTAATTTAGTTAAACTTTATTTTTAATTTTATTTTTTAATGATATCAAACTTTTACGATAAATAATTATTCAATATTTTTTAATTTTATTCTTAATCACATTATTTTTTTAAGTGAATTTATTTTTTTATTAAGATTAAAATTAAAAAATAAATTAAATAATTATTTGTCATAAAAAATTTGAAACTATAAAAAAAATTAAAATTTATTAAAAATTAAAATTATTGAAATTATTATCTCACATGTTTTACTTATATTATATAGTTATATAAGATAAAGTTTAATTTATATAATATTATTAAATTTAAAATTGACAATTTGATTAATATTTTATCAGTTGAATTAAATCTATCACTTTAATATTTTTTACCAACTGTAAAAGATATGTAAGTTATAATATTACGATATAATATAGCAACCGAATCATAATAATTAGACAACTTAATTTAATTAGTTATTATTATTACCATAATTATTTTTTTAAA
>NC_029778.3:75861799-75894540 GCF_000817695.3 Arachis duranensis | reverse complement strand
TTATTTACTAGTGATTCTACAAACATTTCATGATAATTGAAAATCTTTAAGAATAAAAATATAAAAAAATTAATTTATTTAGAATGAAAGTAATGTGATTAAGGGTAATTTACTTGGATGTGATTAAAAAATAATTGAATACGATGTATAGTAAAAAATTGATATTATTGAAGGATAAAATTAAAATTTATTTCTATATATCATTTTTGTCCTTAATGTTTCCATCCTATTTAAGTTCTTAATGTTTCAAAATTATCTCAACTTTGTCCTGCCATCAATTCTGTTAACGGATCTCTAATAACAGGACAAAATGTTAGAGTTTTAAATAAGACGATTGAAATATTAGAGGACATACAACTTTAAAACTTACTTCAAATATTAGAGACAAAAATAATCCTTTACTCTTAATATAAATTATAATTATAATGCATTTTTTTGGCAAAACTTTAGTAGGTGACGTGGATATTCATTTATGATCATGATTTTGACTCGTGTTTACTTTAAAATCATATTAGAATCCGTATGCTTAGTGAAGTTCGATTAATGATTTACACAGCACAAGCACCCCTTGATGTTTTCCCCCTTTCTATCTTTTTCTGAGTTTGTTAGAATATAATAATTCCTCATTATTGATCCATTATTACTGAACCATCATCATGATGATTCCATCTTCATCCTTCATAACATGCAATCAACTTCAATCGCGACTAGAACATGGACACATGCATGGTGCATATGAAAGTGATGGTTTTTTTTTTATGGTAACACTAGACTTTGTTTGATTGATGTATACGATAAGATATAAACACAAAAATACAGACATTAAAAATATGGATATAAAATATTTATATTTATATATTGTGTTTGACAAAAATAAAAAACAAGACACGTATTTAAAAAATATTGAATTATCTTTTATTTAACCACAAATTTTATCACTATTAATGTACATCCATTATTTTAAATACTGTATGTCATTACTATTGATTTTTTATTTTTTTAATATTTTTTATTTCTTTCAATATCATCTTACATTATCATTTAAATATTAAATATATAATTTTTTTTTTAAAATAAAAAACTAAAACTCAGAATTTATTAAAGATTAATCAAAAATTAAATAAATAAAAAAATTAAATGTATAATATTTTTTTTTAAAAAATAAAAGAATAAATTTGGTTGTAAAAATTAAAAGAAGAAGAGAAAAAAGAAAGGTTTGGAGAGATAAAAAGATAAATTTTAAAAATTGAATAAGAATAAAAGAATAAAAAAACAGTGTCTCATAAATTATATCACAGTGTCTTGCCAAATTAAAAATACACAAATTTAATATTTCTGTGTTCATTCGTATCCTCCCTTATTTTTAAAAAATCTGCCTCTCACTAAATCAAACGACATGTATCATCGTATTTATGAACATCAACCAAATACTACCCTAAAGATGACATATATAAAAGTGATACAATTGATTTCATGTATGTTTGTTTATGAATATTTTCTCATTATTATGCCATTTTGAAGCAATTAAACTCTCTTCTAACTTTAAGGGGAGAAATCATGAGAGATCAATAATAAAGAGTAAGAACTTCTTATACTAGTTAGTTGTATTAGGAGAGTTCTAACTAACTGAATCCAGCTAAGTATCTAACGTTTCTAACTGCCTAACAAACTCTATCATGAAATTAGTCCACATGGTTAAATATCCGAACACCTAAAATATCTTAACGCTAAGTGCTTCAACTACGTGAATACAAAGAAAATTGTCTATTGTATATTAGTAATTTCAATATAAAAATAACTCTAATAAATGTTCTTAAAATTGTATACCGTTCAATATTAAAATATGCGTCATTTAACTAATTAATAATAACAATAAAATCTATTATATATTGATAATTTGAAAGGAAAAGAATCACTGATATATCTATTGTTAAAATAATTCTATGTCGATCTTACAATATTAGAATGTATGTTCATATGAATAGATGACATTGTAGATATGCTAATTTTCACTTTACTTAAATTAATAATTCTTTCGACAAAGAAAAAGCAATTAGATAATAAGATATGTAATCGAATCTTAACTCTCATTTAAAATATCAGCTTCAACAAAGTTTGATTCTAACATATTAAAAACATGAAAAGAAAAATTAAAGCAAAAGTTAAGCTCAATCTCCTTCTAATACATGCTTGATGATCCTTTATTATCTAGTTTTCACACCCTAAGTTAATCTTGAAATCTACTACTTCTACTACTATCATAAAGGGTTGAGCTGTTGAGGTATTAATTTATGCGTACAAATTTTTATAAATATAAATATAAATTATATTGATTCATATGTTTAAATTCTGAAATATAAATATAAATTATGTATTTTTATATGTAAATTTTTGGGTAAATTACTCAACTAAATCAATGAGTGAATAAAATTACACCAATCAGCTGAAAGCAAAATCGGTTTATGAATCAACCAGAGTGGCATTTCTATGTAGTTCGAATTAGGTTAATTCGAGCTTCACACCCACTAATTCGAATCAACTTGATTCGCATTACACACACGCAATCTAAAGTAATTCTAATTGGGGTGATTCGAATTACTCAATCTATAATTCGAATGATACTGTTTCGAATTATACAGGGCCAGACATATATAAATATGGTGTGAACGTGAATTGATCTCATTAGAGTGAGAAAATGGTTAGTAAGGAGAGTTTTGTAGTGTTGGTTCATCATAGAGAATCATTAAGAGGAAAATACGGTCTGGTGTGAAGTTCACTGATAAGGATCCTCTCAGTATTTTTATCAGGCCTACGACGAGCTATGATGACTTTGTGAATTCTATACTACAGAAACTTGGTCTGCAAGGCGTGAAACAGGTTCAGAAATTATTCTATCGCATTCTGATCTCAGTGCTGCCAGAAATTGTGAAGTACGATTGTTTCACAATAGGGAGTGATGAGGAATTGTAGGTCCTGTTTCATTGTCGTCGGCAGTTTCCCGAAGTTAGGACACCTGAGCTATTGGCGAAGTTGGTGATGTGGTATCTAGCTCGAGGGATTCAAACCGGAATACCCACACTATAGGCACGGTAGCCGATTCTAGCTCCAGACCTATTGGTGCACCTTCATCCGTCCCTGTGAATGAACCTTCGGACAAACCTGTCGCCTCCCCGTCGTTCGCTGTTGATCTCAACTGTAGTGGAGGCGGAGAGGTTGGTATCGTGGATAGGGTGCCGACTTCTTTACAGTGTGCGGCACCGGCTGGTCTGGGTGATGCATTGCTGGATGATATTGACGATGATGATGTGGAGCCGGATATCATTACTGATGATAGTGGCGATGAGATCACAGCGAGTAATCCAGTTGGGGCTGAAGGTGGTTCTAGCTCTGGGACACAGCAGTACCCTCCGCACTTTTCATCTTTGGACTTGGATGCCATGAGACAGGAGGGGGTTCCTGGGGAACCTACTGGATTTGGTGCGAGAGATGCCCAGGGGTCTGGTGGTCTCACAGAGTTTTAGAGTGGCCAGTAGTTTCCGAAAAAAGATGAGGCTGTGTTAAGTGTGAAGACGTATAGCATCTGACGCGGGGTAGAGTACAAAGTGGTGGAGTCTGACTATCGTTGGTATGTAGAAAAGTGTTCTGAGTTTGGGAATGGGTGCACATGGTTGATTAGGCTAAGTCTTCGGCAGCGCAAAGGTATTTGGGAGGTAAAATGGTACAACGAACCTCATACGTATCTTGCGACGTCCATCTCTAGCAACCACAGAAGTTTGGATTATCATGTGATCTCGGCATTTATCATGCCAATGGTTATAGCTGATGCATCCATCAACATCAAGGTGCTTCTGAATGCGACGGCGGCACACTTTGGGTTTAGGCCGACTTATAAGAGGGTTTGGTTGGCGAAGCAGAAGGCCCTCGCCCACATCTATGGTGATTGGGATGAGTCATATAACGAGCTGCCGCGGTGGGAGTTAGGAGTGCAGTTGACGATGCCAGGTAGTGTTGCAGTCCTTAGGACGAGTCCTGTCCGAGTTGGGGACCAGGTCGACGGCTCGCAAGCCTATTTTCACCGGCTTTTCTGGACGTTTCCACCATGTATTGAGGCATTCCGGCATTGCAAGCCGTTGGTGAGTATTGACGGCACCCACTTGTATGGTAAGTATGGGGGTATGTTGCTCGTCGCGATTGCACAGGACGGGAACTCCAACATCCTGCCTATTGCATTTGCACTCGTGAAGGGTAAGAATGCGGAGTCCTGGTCGTTCTTTCTTTCCCATCTCCGACAACACGTGACCCCACAACCGGGTCTCCTGGTTATATCAGATAGGCACAACGAGATCAAGGCTACGCTTGAGGCTCCTGATGGAGGATGGCTACCTCCTGCTACATACCATATATTCTGTATTCGACATGTGGCAGCAAATTCCGCCCTGACATTCAAGGACAAGGACGCAAGTAGGCTTCTTGTGAATGCAGCTTATGCAAAGACTGAGGTGGAATTCGATTACTGGTTTGATATTCTGCGGTCTGAAGACCTTGCCATGTGTGAGTGGGCGAACAGAATTGAGTATTCATTGTGGACTCAGCATCGGGATGAGGGTAGGAGATTCGAACACATGGCGACAAATATCTCCGAGTGTGTTAATTCAATCTTGAAGGGGGTCAGGAATCTTCCGGTGTGTTCGCTGGTGAAGGCTACTTATGGGAAGTTGGCAGAGCTATTCGTTCGCAAGGGGAGAGAGGCAGAGGCCCAGCTAGGAACTGGACAGCAATTCACTCAACATCTGGTGAAGTGTATAGAGGCCAATCTGAAGACGGCGATGTGCTTCACGGTGACTTTGTACGACAGAGATAACTCGGAGTTCACCGTCTCGGAAACAACTCCTACTGGTTCGTTCTCACTTGGTAGCTACAGAGTGTCACTCGGGAGTCAGACATGTGACTGCGGATATTTTCAGACACTTTATTACCCGTGTCCTCATGCCTTGGCATGCTGTGCCTATTCACGGCTTACTTGGCAGTCGTATGTCCACCAGGTGTATCATCTTAGCTCAGTGTTCAGTGTGTACCAGATGGGGTTCACACCTCCCATTTTCGAAGAGTTTTGGCCACTGTACGATGGGCCGACAGTGATACCGGACCCCACCAAGAGGCATGCAAGTGAGGGACGTCCTAGGTCCACCAGGATCCGAACTACTATGGACGAGGCTAATCCGAACAGGTCGAAGACATGCGGTCTTTGTAGGAAACCAGGACACACACGCCGGAGTTGTCCATAGGGCGGAGGAGCAAGGCGCACTGGGGGAGATGAGTAGATGTTGTGTTAGATGAATTACTATCTTTTTAGCACTTTAGTATTTAGATTTCCTTGTTTTAGTTTGGTACTTGAAGGACCTGGATCTGCCATAACATCAAACTGAAAAACATGATCTGTCCGGCTCTCCCAATAAAGGTGCCAGAGCTGCAAGCTGTAGGGGAACCAATGATCACCACCTCTGTCGTCCTTCGACATTAAGAAGTCGATGTTCAGGGCGGGCTGGGGGTGGGGCTATACTCCACCGAACTGCGGTAGCACCCGATCTATCTGGTGTCACTCTATGACGGCAAAATATATCAATGCCATCACATACCGTCATATCACCGTATGCCGAGGCTCCAATACCTCCGGATGCACAACCTGAAGAACGTCTAGAGAGCTATACGGCATCCAAATAAACTGCGAATACATAACGTATATAAACAAACAAATAAGCTACTTAATCCAACTTCAAAAAAAAAAGATTTCGTACTAATCTTTTCGTTAATGACCCCGGCTATATGGGCTACTCCATCCAAACGATAAAGTCTGTCGGGATTATCCCCCATGGGCTGAATATCCTATTCAAGCCTTTGTTGGAGTCGTTTTGGGTCGTTTTTTCTGGGATTTGGTGGGGTATGCTATTAGAAAAGTGGTTCGAATGAGGTTGGTTCGAACTCCTTTTATAGTCGAAGCATGAGTAATTCGAAACACCCTAATTCGAATTACTACTAGAACCAAAAATTGAGTAATTCGAATCACTCAATTCGAATTACTTTGGATTGCGTGTGTATAATTTGAATCACCCTTATTCGAATTAGTGTGTGTGTAATTTGAATCAAGTTAATTCAAATTAGTGGTTGTATGCGTGTGTATAATTCGAATCAGACTGATTCGAATTACATAGAGTGTGAAATTCGAATTAACCTAATTCAAACTATATAAAAATGCCACTCTAGTTAATTCATAAACCGGTTTTATTTTTGGCTAATTGGTGTAATTTTATTCACTCATTGACTTAGTTAAGTGATTTATCCTAAATTTTTTGTAAATATAAATATAAATTACAAATTATTGTTGGATAATTACTGATCTAAATAAATAGTAATATTTATTTCTATCATATCTTTGTTGTTTCTCTTTTAACTATATACGCACATATAATTATTTTCCACTAACAATCACATATATCACATGTATATGATACAAAATTAACTGCCACTATTATTTTATAACTATAAAAAATGTAAAACATTTTTTTTTTTTAAAAGAACTAGATGGCCGAAGTAATACCTATATCAAGACGTTAGTTTTAATAATAGTATTAGCCATTTCTATGTTTATACCGACTAATGTCACCTTTACTTTAACTAGCAAGAGTTTATATTTTAGAAAGTGGTTAAAAATTAATTTCACAGTAAAACGAATATTAAAATAAGGGGTAAAGTATATTTTTTTTCTTGAAATTTGATAAAAAATTTAAAAATACCTTTAAGTTTTATTTTGTTTCAATTTTGTTTCATAAATTTTCGATTTGTATCAAATATACTCCAATGGCTAAATTTTTAAAAAATTTAAGACCAATATAACAATAATGCATGAAAATTATGTTTGATTTACTTGTGTTTAGGGTTGTTCTTATGAAATTGTTGTTGAATTGGTCTTAAATTTTTTGAAAAATTAGCCGTTAGGGGTATATTTGATACAAATCGAAAACTTTTAGGATAAAATTAAAACAAAATAAAAAATATAAAGATTTAGTTAATATGTATTTTAAAATATATATTAAGATTATTAATTAAAAAATTATTATTATGAAAAATATGCAAAATTTAAATTTCAATATATTTATTAATAAAACTAAAATTCTTTATTAATAATAATTTTAGAATATATGTTAACTAAACTCATATATTAAAACAATAAAACTAACTTTATAATTATGAGGTAATTGGTTTGGTGTTTCAAGTTTCTATAAACAACATCAACCGATTCTTCACGGTAGGTCCAATTTTTTGAAAAGAAAAAGAAAAAACAATTCCATGTACTGATTGATGTAAACCTTGGTTAGAGAAATTTCGCACATGTATGTTACTTGATAAGGGTAATTTGTAGTTGCATACGAATCATAAAAAGTCTCCATTTAGAGTGTGTGTTTTTGTTTTTTTTTTTTTAATGTCGTTTATTATTAAAAACTTAAAACATTTGTTTTTTTCAAAAAATTCTTTTTATATTTTAAATAACATCTTTAGAGTATTTTTTTAAAAAACAAATTAAGTTATTATTTAAAAGAAATAGTGTAGTTTGCACACAACTATGAGATAATTAGTGGCCTACACACCAATGAGCTTGCCATTATTATAAATAATCAAAGTTGCTAAATGCTTCGTTTGAGATTAAGAATAATATTTACTGAAGGCATGAGGTCAAGAAATAAATAAATAATTGGGGATGACTTCTTTTCCCTATTTAAATTCCTAAGCACATCTACTTTTTAAAAAGTAACTTAATCATCATCATGATTGATTTGGTCATTATAATCCGGTGGATATAAACTATAATTCAAAGATTAGATTTGATCTGTTCTTATAAGTCGGTCACGTAAATTATAGCTCGGCCACTTATAAATTTAAAACACAGTAATTCGTGATCCATCTGTATAAGTCGGCCGCTTGTGCTATAACTTGGCCACGTACAACAAATTCAAAAAGAGAATAGTTACTTGTTTATAATTCTAAAAAGACCTTTTCAAAGAAGCCACCAAATAATTCTCTGCGAGATTCTCGGACCGTATCCATGCCTCATATCTCAGAATGAGAAAAACATACCACAATCAAGTCATATACAAATCTTATATAAACGGAACCAAGTAAACATAGTAGGATAAGTACACAGAGAACTCTCCCTTTTATTTTCTCTTTCAAAGAAAACTAGAAAAACTCTTTCTAACTTGAGCGTTGGAGTCTCTTTGCAGGTCCC
Source organism: Arachis duranensis (assembly GCF_000817695.3). Classification (NCBI taxonomy): domain Eukaryota; kingdom Viridiplantae; phylum Streptophyta; class Magnoliopsida; order Fabales; family Fabaceae; genus Arachis; species Arachis duranensis. The sequence goes on along the minus strand of NC_029778.3, from coordinate 75,886,259 downwards.
AACCTCCTCCGGTGTTCTTCAACGGCTGAAGTATAGCTTGGCGTCTGTGCTCTTAGGACAGAAAACTCCATACACATAGAAGAAGGAGTTATACCTCGACACCAGAAAGAGTTATACCTCGACTTAGATTAATGGATAAGAACATTTGGCGCCCACTGTGGGGCTGAGTTTACTTAACCTCACTATCATTTTTTCTACCTAATTATTTATCCTATTTTCAAGTTATAATCAATAGCGAAGAGTAAAATAATCCACCTCCTCCTCCTTCCACTGAGGCCAAGCTATTAGCTATTAATGAGTCGCTATGAACAAAAGTTTAGCAGATGGCCAAATTATTAAACCAGAAACAAAAATAACCAAAGCAACGAAGAGGAGCAGAAAAATCCTAGTAATGATAACGACTATACCTCGAAAGCTAAAGCCGCGGTGATAGGACATCCAAAGCTCATCAGACGAGATGCATACATTTTGTGGCAATACTCTAACAAGTACATGGAATATCTTTTTCTTAAAGGTTTATTACAGCTAAGTTCATATGTCGAAACACGATTATGTGTTCTCTTTCATTAATAAAATATATTAATTTTTTTACTTTTAATTTTTTCTATTAATCTTCCTAATTGATCTATAAGCCATTCAATCCATGATCACATCAAAACCGAACTATACTCCAATTTCTGAATGCACAAGATACTAAGCTATCTATTATGTTCAATTATCCCTAATAACCGACCATAAAGATCAGATACTCAAGCTCAAGTACAACTCACACAAGTGATACTTTGATGCAATCATTCAATTTCAAAATCAATCAATCAATCCGAGAATAAACTCGGCTATTAATCAATTCGAGAACAAAACTCGACTTTTTATCAATCCAAACAAACCGGCACCTATAATTCGGAATCACTTCAAACAAACTGAGAATTATAAGTTTGAATCAATCAAAACAAACCTACACCTATAAGTTGGTGTCAGTCCAACAAACAATCACCTATAAGTCGGCAGCATTCAAACAAACAATCACCTATAAACTCGTTCAAAAATATATTAAAATAAGCAACTTATTTTTCAATGACAAGCTTGTCCAATTTTATTTTTAAGATTATTGGTTAATCTTGGGGGCTAATCCTTATATATTCGAATTATAACACAATCGCATCTCTTCTACATCCTGCCGAGTTATAACTCAATTTTCATAAAAGCTCAACCTGTTTCTCTTAAAAATAAACAGGTCAAGTTTTGGGGTTATGATATGGTCATTATAACTCGACGGATATAAGCTATAATTCGGAGATTAGGTCTGATATGTCTTTATAAGTCAGCCATGTAAGCTATAACTTGGCCACTTGCAAATTCAAAATAGAGTAGTTTGTGATCCATCCGTATAAGTCGGCTGCATGTATTGTAACTCGGTCACGTGTAGCAAATCCAAAAAGAGAACGGTTACTTGCTGATAATCCTAAAAAGACCTTGTCAAAGAAGCCACCAAATGATTCTCTGCGAGAGAACATACCACAATCAAGTAATTTCTAACTTGAGCGTTGGAGTCTCTTTGCAGGTCCCAACCTCCTCCGGTGTTCCTCAACGGCTGAAGTATAGCTCGAGATTTCGGGAAAAAATCAAGCGAGAGAACATAAGATGAAAAGATACCACATCCAACTCAAAACCTTAAGGGTGTATGTGGTTCAAGTATTACTTTGTTACAAAGATTCCATTCCCATGAGAATTAAAGATAATCCAAAAATGATGATATTTTGATTCCCTGGAATCAAACTTATTTAGAAATAGCTTTCAAACTTTGAACCAAATATGGAAATATGATATTCCCATCTTAAAATTCTAAGAAATTATTTATAATTTCTCCAACCACACACACCTATAGGTATCAAGTTAATGGGTCTCTCATCTTATAAACTCCTTACTCTTCTTTACTTTTTTGATGTAGGACTAACTTTAACACTCCTCACACTTGCAACACTAACATTATTATACTAGCTACCTTCATTCAAGTTCCTCTGTTCTGAAAGATGTTATTCACATTTTTGGTGTAAAAAATAAAATGTCACTGTTAATTCAAATGTAAGACAAAAAAAAATGTATTAGTCATCTAGAATTTCTTTTTATATTATATTATTTTTTATTAATATTTTTATTATTCTTATATAACATAAATAACGCTAAATATAAATGTAATGATAAAAATTAAAGGTTAACTACTTTGTAAGATATTGTAATTTAATTTAATTTTTAATTTAACTTTTATAGTTTAAAAATTTGTAATAAATTTTTTAGACAAAAGTTTAAGAACCATCAATTTTAACTTATATTAATTAGTATTTTTAGTTAATAATCTAATATTTTTAGTCTACTAGTCTAATACTATCTTTTAGCACATGTTTTTAAATATTGCCAATAAACTGTTAGCCAAAAAAATAATTTATTTATCTAATTCTTTATTTGATATAAAACTTTTTAATTGAATTCCTATCTTTTATTTTATTTATAATTAAATTCTTAATGTAAAATATTTTTTTGGTTAGGTTTCTTTTGCTTAAAAATAAAAAAAGTATTGTTTTAGTACTAACATTTTATTTAAATCTTAATTCTATTTTTAATATTTACAATAACTTATTTTTATTTCAAATCTTTTATTTCGTTATATTTTTGTCATATTATCAAAATTTAAACTTTTTTTTCAAATTATTTTTCTTCTATTGTTATCTTTTTATTTTTTTTCTTTTATTCTTTTTCTACTTTTATTACTAAATCGCTATAACTACTATCACAATTATAATTGTTGTGGCTACTAGAAAAGATAGAAAAATATTATTTGTATACTAAAATCAGCCACCAATATATTTGTGTATAAATATATGTGTGGTTTAATTTATTTTTATAATATATTTATATTTCAGCATATATTTTATACTGGTGACTAATTTTAGTGGCTAATTTTAATATACACGTAATATAATCCAAAAAGATAATACTGGAAAAGAGCTCCAAAAAATATAATTTTGATAGTTTTAAATATTAAGAAATAAAATAGTAGTTCTACATCTTAAATAAAAATTAGAAACAAATTCCTATGATTCTAAAAGTTTAGTACAGTAAAAGTCCACCAAATTTTTAAATCAAAAGGTTTTAATAAAAAAGGATTTTTATAATATCAAGACTCGGTTGCAAAATTTAAATTATATGATAATCGGAATCTGAGTGATACCTAAAGAATTTAATATCCAGCAAATTTGGTGCAGATTAAACATAGATATTCAAATTGATTTTGGAAATAAAAATATTATGTATATATAAAAAATCAATAATTACTGATTCACTGATTACTGAGTGATTAGTGTTGGATTAACGTCACTACGACGTTTATTGACTTTGCTATTGCCATCTCACCCTCTCTTTCAAATCACCCTCTCCCTTATTCTTCTTTCTCTCTCTCTCTCTCTCTCTCTAGCTCTCTCAAGCTTCTGCTGCCAACCAATCTCTGCAATGGGTTGTACTGGATCCTCACAGTCCAAGCCTGATGGTTAGCATCATCCACTATACCCCCTTTTTTTTTTTTTCTTGGGTCTTGTTTTCATTTTTTATTTTATTTTTTCTGTGAGCTGAACTTTATCTTTTGCATTTGGTTCCGTTTTTGGTAAAGGCTTCGGTTGATTGATGATGGGTTGTGGTCAAAATCTGTTCTTTCTTTCTTTCTTTCTTTCTGGGGATTTGTTTGCTGGGGATGCTGTTGATCCTTATAATTGTAGAAACTCCCCAATCATTCTTCTTATCATGTTAATCACTCATGGGATGTGATTATGTGAAGTACATTTGTGTAAAGAAATGAAATTCATACCTTTTGTGATACTGTGAGCATTTTTTTTCCCACTCCTGTGGTATTGATTTTTGTTAACTCTGATTGTATCAAAATTGTTCCAAGCATTTTACATTTCCGGTTAGCCAGTTTCAAGTTCGGATAAGCTGCGATAAAAGAAGAGAATTGTGTTAGGCCTTTGATAGCCAAAGTAAGATTCTGTGGAATTTCAATGAGAGGGATCAAACACAGAATTGTTCTATGGTCCTATGGCTCGAGTATAGTGTCAAATGAGAAACGGAACGGTCAGCGAGAGAGTCGACTGACCTAGTGAGATAAAGCTTTGTTGTTAATCTGCTTGATTGTTTCTGAGGGTGTTCTTTTGTGTTAAACTCTAGATGGTGTTTAGATTTGCTTTAATTAGGTTCAGGTGATCTGTTTGGTCTATTTCTCTTTTTGGAAAATTTAGTCACTTAGTAAACAACTGTAGTTGGTTGTTGGTATTTATTCACTTAATTGATTCCTTTGTGAATTGGGCAGTTAGAAAGGATAAAAACAAGTATCCAATTAGTTTAGTTCCCTTTTCCTTTGAAAATATTTTTTTTTTTTCCTTTTATTTTGAATCTTCAAGATTTTGGTTGAATCACTATAATTTGGTGGACACATTTGAAACAGCATGATGAAGTTTAGAGACCAAATACAGTTAAAACTTTTCCAGTATATTTATAAATTTATCTTTATTCCTTTAAATATATGGTCCGATGCAATTGACATTGAAAATGCTACCTTAGTTCCGAGTATCTGAATAAACATGATGATACTAAAAGTTTGTGTTTAATTTTCCTGTCTTGGAAATAAGGAAGATAAGAAGCTGCAGCTTATATTTGAATATGCTATTTTCTAAGACCCCATCAATTATCAATTGGACTTTCACCGTGTGATCTCTGCATTAAAGTATGTATCCACAAATAGATACATTCATATTGGAGCATTACAACATGATGGGGCCTTTTTTTCGTCTTTCGTTAGTACCATCATCAATTGGTTCTGTAGTGATATTTGTTGATAGATAATAATACCATAAAGGGAAAAAGGTATTGTAGACTGATGATTAAGTAATATGTAAATTGAGGTGCACTCTCAGATTGTTGTTGTTTTCTGTTTCTAAGATTAAGTTGCGTATGTAAATCATGTAATTTCTTGTTATTCATTATTGTTAATACTTGTGGATAGAATTTTGATTCCATAATATACTGAAGTGTAAAATTACCATCCTAGAAGCTTGTTCTTGTTTCGAATTCTCTGGTGGTTTCAGCTTAAAGTTCAATATCAGTTTCCATTTGCACCAATATAAAATTGATGTATTTTATAACAGGGGCAGCGAAAAAGATCCGGAAGCCTAAGCCTTGGAAGCATCCTCAGCCAATAACAAAGACTCAGCTAATACAACTGCGCGATGAGTTCTGGGACACAGCTCCCCACTATGGTGGCCGTAAAGGTATTACAAAAATTTAATAAGCTACTATATTTGGATTCTTTCAAGACTTACGCATAATGAAATGGGCTAAGTAAACACAAGTGGCCTAGATGGTTCTGCTAGGTTTTTGTTCATATCATGGTGAAATGAATGATGAAATGTGATTTAAGTGTGTTTATCCGAAGAAGATAGGTTTTCACCTAAAGCTAATCAAGGAAAAATAGAAAATACTGCACTATTTTAGGAGCTCTATTTGATGTTAGTCACTCATGCATATAGGGTTTATGCGTTGTGGATTCTCGATTCTCTTGCTTTATACGTAGAACTCTGGCTGCCAGGAACAGTAGATGGAATTATATACAAAATCGAGTTGACTCTGATGCTCGAGTATTGTCGAAAGAATCCAAAGTAGAATTGCTACTTAGCTTAGAAATATGGAGATAAGATAAAAAAGGAAGAGTTACTTTTAGTTATTGTTCCCACAATGACTTTGCCAAAAGAATCCACATTAGAATTAACACTTAGCTCTATGGAGATAAGAAGATAGGGAGAGTTGCTTTTATTTATTGTTTCCACAATGGCTTTGCAACGTTTTAGTTATAGGAAATTATTGAAAGATGATGGCGTCTTCAAGTGGAAACGCCAAGAATCATAGTATGTTTAAATAGCAGCCATCTCACGATAACATAATATAATAACTCCAATTCCGAAAAGAAAGTTAATATCATATGAGTATGCAAGTCTGGTCAAAATCATTTTGTTTTGTTTCATGTATGAATAAATGTTAGTTTTTTCAAGTTAATTGAAGTGCATATCCTGTTTTCTGGATGCTAGAGATTTGGGATGCTCTTCGAGCTGCTGCTGAGGCTGATCTAACTTTAGCACAAGCGATTGTGGATAGTGCCGGGGTTATTGTCCAGAGTTCGGATTTGACAGTATGCTATGACGAAAGAGGTAACCTATTTCCTATTGAAATCACTTATTTTATCTTGTTATTGAACAAAATTTTAAAAGTAGAAGGCGACCAGAAAAGAGTTAAATGATTAGAGTCTTGCTTTTAAAGTTAAAATTGAAAGTTATTAGAATCCAAATATCTTTTGTGGAGCTTCCAACAGCACTACCATACTTTTTTGTAATAATTATCCAACTGTGTGGTCCAACCTTACTCTTATCATGTGACATCCACCTTTATGATGTGGATTACTATTGAGTGAGTACATTGCCTGTTGTTGAAAGCTAGTTCACCCCACCACCATCACGTTTTTTCACCCAATCATGCTACATGTATATCAAAAATTAACTACCGAATCAGCCACCTATATAGAATACATGTTGAAATACAAAATATGCATTAAAAATGAGTTAGATAATATATGGATACACAAATACATAGTGACTGATTTTTTAGGTACACGTAGCATTGTTATTTTTCATCCTAGTTGCCCTATCATATAAACATACAACATGCTTATGAAATATGAAATATGAAGTGTACATATATGCTACAAAATCCCCGCAAATACTGAATTTATTTTATGAAGGGTGGCATGTCTAATCCTTGCCCAAATTCATTGTTTTCGACAACGAAGCTTTCCCAGTTGAATGGTTGCCTTAGTGTTCTATCATCAATCATATTTGTTTATTTATTTTTGTCAACCAAAAAGAGGGAAATTGTACTCTGGATCTAGTGTTCTTCATTATGCAGCTATGAGATTCCCTTTTATTAGCAGTATTTTTTTTCCCTTAAATGAAAATACCCAAAAGTAAAAGAGAGAAAATATATTTGTTTTGTTTTGATTGTTGCCTGTATATACTTGTTTTGCAGGAGCAAAGTATGAGCTACCAAAGTATGTATTGAGTGAGCCAACTAACCTGATTCGGGACAGTTAAATAACAGACATTATAAATAGTAACATTGAATGATGAGAAAGCTATATTGTAAATCAATGTATATTATGATGATCTCATTGATTTGGTAACTTTGCATAGAGTAGTAGCAACTGTTATTTTCCCTTTCCAACTGCAACTCACCTTTGACAACTGTCTGCTTTTATGTTTCCTCAATCAATTGAGCAAATCTCTTTAAGTCTGTTCCCTATTATGCTTTGCTAAATACGGCTCCATTATTTATTTTCCATCAAAGATTAATGAAATGGACATGGCAATTCTGATTACATGCTTGATTAGAATATAGAACTTCTCAATTGAGATTTTGATTTGCACTTTCCATAAGATGTTGTATAAAGGGCTATTTACACTATAATGCAAAAATACTGAACAAAATATGACTACGCTTAGCATGTTAATGGTTAGCTTGTGTAATCAAATTGTTGGATTGGTAAGTGTAATACTAAATGCACTAATAGAAAAAATAAAAAAAAATAAGAGGTTAATTGGGAATTTAGGCTACCATGCAATAAATATATTTTCACCAAGATTTTTCTTCTACGTATTCAACTTGTTATATTTGCAGTGTTATACCGATTACCGATATAAGCACATGAAAATTTCAGGCCAATTAAATCAGTGAAGTCACTAACAAATTGTCAAACTAATAACAAGATGATCAACTAAGATCTAATGTGGTTTCTCTAGCTTGACCAATTTGTATCATTGTAAAAAGACATCAAAAGCTTCTATTCTCAATTAGATTCACATTTTTTTTTCTCATTGAGCATTTGTGCACAGTTCAAGTGAAGATGCAGCTTAACTTTTTTTTTTTACCGGTATTCTGCTTTTGCTTTATTGCACAATAGAATGATCCATTCTAACTGGCATAGCCTCGCATTGAAAAGGCATCTATGGTTTCCTCAAGAAGCCTTGATTAAGAGTTGGCACTTCACAATGGTTAAGACAAGAGGAGGATGTGAGAACAAATGAACAATATTAGAAAGCGAGTGCTCAAGGAAAACATACAGATAAATGTATTTCAACTGCCTTGAAAACTTCCATGATAGTAAAAATATCTACACAATCCAAAACCCTCACTCACATCATTACTGTACTATCAGCAGCACTAATGGATCATACAGCTTAAACCATTGTCTCCACAATCCTGTAATTCTATCTTGATCTCAAACTCTCTTGAAGAATGAAAGTATATTGCCCTGTTTGGGATCCTTGTTTACCGTTTTCTTGCTTCCTTTTCCAGTGGTATTCGCCACAGCTGGAGTCTTCTTAGTTGCCGGGCCACTGGAACTTCACACCAGTGAATACAAGGTTAGTCACAATTAAGAAGCTTGAACGACAAGGCAGTAAATGACTAAAAGTAATCAAGCTTAACAATCTACTTTGTTAAATATCTTAAAAGTAATTAGTCCAAATTATTTTCAACACAACCACAAAATAAACAGGCTGTGTTTTTCTAATAGGTTCCGTGTTTTATGTAAAAAGCTTCAAGCACACACAACTTAGCTGCACTAGATTCAAGCACAAATCTCCATAACGTTTAGCGTTAGTTCAATAAACTCGGTTCAAATTTTAATATCACAATCACAAAATTTTTTCTTGGAAGACCTTGAAAGTTGAAATATCAGAAATTCATTGTGGGGTGCAAGGAAAAGCCTAAGTAGCACTGTTATAGTGCTTAGAGGGCAACTGATTCTTTTCAGTGTTGCCTGTTACCAGTCATTTTGTTCAAATGCTAGAAATATAAGGAATTAAGGATGAATAGCACTAACCTGTTGACAGAATTGGTAGATACATTATTCTCAGATTTCTTTGTTGCAACCTTATCAGCTTTCTTCGCTTCTGTTTCCTCCCCTTCCCAGACTACTTCAGTTACTGTAGAGAAATAAATAAAATAAAATACAACAGAAAAAAATGTAACATAAAAGACTTGTTTCCTGAGAATTGCTAAATTACTTGACATAATTCACCCCAAGATCATACAAATAAAGTTTATATGAAGTTGATACTTAATGAAGTTGTAAAGGCGATAAGTTGCTGTTCAAAAAAGATTAAAAAGTGGATAGTTGATCTTTAATAAAGAACAAAGTTCAAAAGAGAAGTTCCAAAGAAATCTATTATATTCATAGAAAAGTTAGCTCATAATCTTTAAAGCAAATTGGGGATATGAAAACTGCTTTACAAAAGATAGATACCTTCTCTCCCTCGTTCATCAATTCTGGTCTTCATCACTTTTCTCCTCTTCGGTGAACCAGGTGCAGCATTCTTTGTACTATCCTTATTAACAGAAATATCAGGAGCACAACTCTGTGGCTTCTCACTAGATGATTTACCATTATTTGTGCATTTGTTGATAACCGATAACTCTTCCTGGAAAGGTTGGTTGGCTTTTTTATCAGATGATTTTTCTTCCTTAGCCATTGGTTTATTTTCTCTCTTTGTATCAGAATTTAAGGTGGCTTTCTCCGATGACTTGTTATCCTTTTGTTTAGAATCTTGAGATGATTGCTTCTTTGGCAATTCTGGTGATGATAAACTGACAACATCTTCATCTTCATCCGATAAGTCAAAGACAACCCTCCTTTTCCTATTGGATGATCGCCTTACTGTGACATCTTGATTATCATCATCGCCACTGCCATCTGCTTCACGAGCGCTAGCTTGGGCATCTTCAGTAGCTACTGAAACATTTGAGTCTAAATAAATATAATGGAGACAATATTAACTTTTATATTACTATTACTTTACTATTAAAATTAAAATCACCAAGAAAATTGTGAAAATCTAAAATATTGCAATTGATACCAACCATTATGATTCGAAACTGTGTTACTACTTTCTACTGGCACGGAGCTAGGCTTGGGTTTTGCAGATGCACGACCCCAAAAGCTTGCCAATGAACCACCAGTAGAAGAACCACTTTTATCAGATTGTGCTTTCTTTTTTCCTGCAGGCACTACCTTTTCTTTGTCTTCACTGGGTTTGTTAACCTGATCATGAACTCCTGTACTCCCTGTACCATTGCTTTCACTCTTTACATCTTTCACCACATCCTCTGACTTGAGATCAGCTCTGGGAATTGTATCGTGTGCTATATTTTTTTGAGGTTGCAAAACATTCATCTTTGTTTGTCCTATGCCTACTGAAGCTTTTGTCAGTGGAGTTGCAGCAACCACTGGCATGCCATCTACATTTCGTTGAACAAAAGAACTAGATATGCCACAGAACCTGAGAAATATGTTGGTTAGCATCGTGATGAAAATAGAAAATTCTACAACTGCTACTGTACAGCACACTATTTGTTGATTGAGCTAGCATGACATTTTAAGTCTCCGTGCATAATCATATGAAATATGTATGCAAATATTAAATGAAAATAGAAAATTGACTGAAATTAGAAATTAACAAACTCAAGATAACTAAATACTTTCAACCTCTCACTGCACTATCAGACACGCTAAACAAATGCTTCTGTACCGTATAGAAATTTTGAGGGCATCGAACCTACCTGTTATCTCTCAAGCAATTGTCGACTGACCATGGCTGCTTGAAGAGCTCCTCTGCTTGAATAAATTCTGCATTCCAAAGCACAGCCGGGTCCTTTGGGATGCTAGCTTGCACACTGTATACCTGAATTGAGCAATTGCCATCAAATTCTTGCTGTGCTTCTGCATAAGAGTGGGAAAAGATTAATGTATGTATGTAAGTATTCCTAACCCCTGATGTACACAACCGATAGGCCACTTCATATCAAACAATGACAATCAAACACTTTCTGATCATACAACCAGTGAAAGCTCTTGATAAGAACTAACCATTTATTCCATTATATGCAAAACTGAGAGTGCAGGTCATACCAAATGTTGTGTAAGAGAATCACCAAATAGATTCAAATCAGGTTGAATAAGACACTAAATAACAACCCCTGTTTAGCAAGAGTTTAAGGAAACACAAATTAATGCAGGTTCTGTTTGTTTCAAGACTGGCCTTTCAAGCCTGATATCTTGAAGATTAATCACACGAGAGTAAGCTAAGCAGCTAAACAGCAATGAACGAAAATCATAATGGATCCAAGGTTTTATAATCAGAATTTGAGAAACTAAGACACGGAACAAGAAATAGTTATGACACAATGAAAATCTCTTACTGAAAGGGTGCCGCAGTGAAAACATTAACCAATATGGAGTAGTTAAATTTGGTTCTTATATCCTCTCCTTTTCTAACAAATTCCTATAACGAAGATGAAATCACAGCATGTAAAACACTCTAGCATACTGATTAATTACTTCTTGGTTCAGAAAATGATCATAGGATAGTACCTGCTAGCTTTGGGCCAGTAACAAGCCTTATGTGGTAACTTGGGTGGCTGCCCTTTAACCAGCCAGACAAAGCATAAACAACCTCCAATCCACCATCATGCTTTTCAACAAACTCCTGAAGCAACCTTTAAAAAAAATAATAACTGCTCATAAAATCATAGCATTATTTTTTGGGAGGGAAAAACAAAAAATTTAAGGCAATTTTTTTTTTCTTTTTGAGGGGGCGTTAAATTTTACCTCTTTGCCTCATTGGAAGATATCATGTAATTACGACTAAGCCACTTATATGAAACCTGAAAAGTACGCAACACTCTATCGAATCAAAATTTGCCACTAAAACGAAACAAAATTGGGAATAACAAGACGCGAAATTGGTTTGACCCACAAGAAAAACCCTCCGAAATTCAAATCCAGAGAAAAAAATTTAACGAATTTAAGATTTCTCAAAGGGAAAAAAGAAAAGCAAATGGTAAGTGTGAAGTTGCTTAAATTACCCGAGAATCAGAGAAAATGGGGGAAAACTAAAAGGAATAAGAAAGAGAGAATATACCACTTGAAGTTTATCGGAGACGAGGGATTCAATCTCTTCGACCAAAGCTAGGGTTTGGGTTTGCGCCATAAGGAGAGAACGATTACGAATTGTTAGAGAAGAAGGTTTTCGCGGTTTTTGGTTTCTAGTTTTCTACTCTTTTCCCTCTGCTTCGGATTCCAATTGCCAATTAGAAATACCTCACACTCTCATCGTTTTCCCGCCAAATGATGTTCCTTTGCCCTACACACATTCACGATTGGCAAGAATTTCTGATAAAATTAAATAGTTTGTTAATATGAAATGGGATGGGTGACCATGTGGTTTGGATACATAAATTAAACACTTAAACTGGTTCCAATAGATTTTAAATTAGATATTTTAATTTTTAATAAATTTTTATTATAATTTAATTTTGATGCAATACATCAAATTACGTATTATTATATTAGTAAAAATAACTATTTTTAAAAATTAATATATGAATAATCATCTAAAAAATAAATATGATTGAACGATTATATAAAATAATTTATACTGTCAGTATATTATGTTGAATTAAGAAATTAACTAACATAATTGATGATGACAAATATTAGATTATTGAATTAATTACTCAATTAGCTTTGATCATTTTGGTTTAGTGATGCAGGCCAAATTGATATACAAAGTCAGCCCAAAATGAATGAAAACAAAAACAAGGCTGGCGGGTTACAAATAAATGAAAGTAAAAAAAAAAAAAAACAAAGCAAGGAATCAGACGGGTCAAGCAAATCAAATCCGATCCAAGCCCGATTGCCTCTTTCATTCAAACACTCCCATGTGCTTTTACCAAAAAGCAATGTACACACTTTTTTCTCTTAGTCAGAGAGCAGAGAAGTAAGAGAGAGCTTCTTCCCTAAGCTATTCACTAAAGGCAGAGGTCTAATCAACCATTTCAAACTACATTAAGCTAAGGCAAAGGTCAAAGATAATACATTTCCTATTGCATGCATACTGCGTTCTTCTCTTCTTCCCAACTCTCTGCCAGTCCGAAAATGGGATACATGAGAAAGATGAGTTCTGTTCTTCACTGCTATGCATCTACGGTTAAAATTATGTCTTAGGGATCAAGTTATTTTTCAATGGCCAAGATCTGAATTTACCATTGAAGATATCCGTTTCTGCTGATATGTGGCTTTCGGTCAACAAGAGAAGGTCAAAACCAAAGTTTTTATTTTGAGGATTAATGGGAAAAAGTGAGATGGTGGGTTGGTGTAGCACAAAACTCAAGAGTTGACCTAGGAAAGAGCAACTCAGCAACATGCAAGGAGATAAAAGAAGATTTTTCACCATTAAGAAGCAAAGGAGAGATAACCCAGTGGATTGAGATTTTGTTCTGTGAAGAGCTTTCTGAAGAAGTTCATCTACTTGGACAGTGCTTCCTAGTCAAAGGAGCATTCCGCCAAAATGAAGAACTGAATCAGAGGCTAGCAAATCTGGTTTATCACATAGCAAAGAGGCTGTTGATGAGTCAATCTCCTTCATGTTTTACAGATTGTAATTTTATTTTTAATGTATATCTTTCTGTAATTTCTTGAGTGTGAAAAGACATAAAGAGATAGCTCAAGTAAAAGCCAATGAGTGTTGAAAGGCTGAGTGATACACTTGAGAGAAAAACTTAGAGTTATTTCAAATTTCTTTAGGTAAGTCAGTGTCTTGTATCTTGTACCAATAAGGTACCCCTTTCTCAGTTGGGTGAGCACTAAGAGTGAAGAGTTAGGTATTAGTATAACCAAAGTCAAGTTAGGTTAGAACTTGAGTGTGAAAGGATTGTGTCAATCCTGTGAAATTGGTGTATGTAATACTTTAACTATAGTAGAAATTCCACTACTGTTGTGGTGGAGACTAGATGTAGGTTGCATATCACAAGGAAACCGAACCAGGATACATGATGGTGTTAGCTTTTCTCTTTTCTGCTCTGTCCTGTTTTCTGATATTCATGAGACAAAATGGAATTGTCTCATAAATTTTTTGCTGCTAAGTTCAAACAGATTCAGACAGCAAGTTTGTTGTAAAGGGTTAAGTTATTAAAAGTAGCAGAATGTCATAGATTCAACCTCTCATTTTCTAAGCCTTCTACAACCTTCAATTGGTATCAGGAGCTAAGGTCTCAAGAATCAAGCTTCACCACTTAGAGCAAAGATCCAATGGTGAACAACTTGGGCACAACCACAGTTGTCTACACCCTCACTGAAGGCCAGTCAAACAACAGGCCTCATTTTTTCAACGGGAAGAACTATGCCTACTGGAAAGAGAGAATGAGGATCTTCATTCAATCTATTGATTACAACATATGCAAGATCGTTGTAAGCGGTCTCAGGATTCCAACAAAAACAAGTGCTGATGGAGTGGTGACTCCAAAAGAAGAAGCTGAATGGAATGAAGACGACAAGAAGAAGATGGAGCTGAATGCTAAAGCCATCAACCTTTTTCACTGTGCTATCAGCTTTGAAGAGTACCGAAAGGTGTCTAGATGCAAGACAGCCAAAGAAATATGGGAAAAACTCCAGGTTACACACGAAGGCACTAAACAGGTCAAAGATACGAGGATTGATATGCTGCAAAAAGAGTACGAGATGTTTAATATGAAGGATGGAGAAAGCATTGATGAAGTGTTTGAGAGATTCTCAATCATAATCAACAACCTTGATGTTATGGGTACAAACTACTCAAAACAAACCCTAGTGAGAAAATTCTTTAGAAGCCTCACAAAAGAATGGGAAACCACAGCCATTGTCCTAGCCAAGAGCAATAACCTAAGTCCTATAACCTATGATGAGCTGAGAGAAAAACTCCTTGCCTATGAAACCACACACAAATCCGGACTCAAACAAAAAGGGGGCATAGCCCTCAAGTCAAAAATAGAATCAAAAGAGAGTGAGTCTAGTGATGGTATTTTAGATGATGAGCTTATATTTTTTGTTAGGAGATTTAGAAGGATGATGAAGAACAAGGGCAAATACAAGGGTTCAAGCTCAAAGGAACATAAGATGGACTTGATCAAGGTGACTTGTCATCATTGCAAGGAGGCTAGACATTTCAAGCTAAATTGTCCGAAGCTCAAGAAGGAGGAAAAAAGGAAGAAAGAAAAGAAGAGAGTGCTCATGGCAGATTGGGAGGATCTTGAGAATGATTCCAACGAGGAAGAAGATTCTGAAGGTGAAGATAAAACCTGCTTCATGGTTGGAAATAATCATCTTGATGAGGTAAATTTTTATGACTTGACTATAGATGATTTACATGCTATAATTGATGATTTTACTCTAAACACCTAAAAACTGCTAGACAAGTACAATAAATGCAGATCTGAAAAAGATGTGTTAAAGGCTGAAAATGATTTTTTAAAAGAAAAAGTGAAGGAAACTGAATGTGTTTTGAACATTATCGAAGAAAACAGATTTCTAAATTCTGAACTTGAAAAATTAAAAGGAAAGCACATTGTGGATCCTTCTCAAGAATTAATTGATGAAAATGAAAGATTAAATGATATGATTAAAAGGTTGAATGGTGACTTAGCAAAATTTGCTCAAAGTTCTAGTAACTTGGACAAATTGCTTGTAAGTCAAAGACCATTGTTTGAAAAATCTGGTTTAGGTTATATAACCAAGGAAAATGCTTCTTCATCAAATACTAAATCCACATCCAACAAATCTGGTATTAGATATGTTCCTGCACTTGAGGAAAAATTTGATGAAGTTTACACAAGTAAAACTGAGCCTTCACCAAGAACCGAACCTACTTCAAATAGGTTAGGTCTGGGGTACATTTCAAAAAATGATGTTACTTTCAAGAAACCACCATTTTACAACAAAACCTCATATTCGAAAGGTCCAAAAATTTTCAAAAATTTTGGTGAAAATGCTTTTGCAAAAAGGAACAATTATAACAAAAATAAATTTGTCGAAAGAAATGCACATCTTCCAAAAATCAGAAAATTTCAGCCCTCTAATCATTTCCAGCATAGTAGCTCACCTCAATTTCAGCAACATGCATCAGGAAATCATTGTATTAATTGGAAAAAATTTGGTCACTCATATTCACAATGCTTAATTGAAAAAAGAATTGTAGGAAACCAAATTTATAATGTTGTGTGTGATTTCAATGCACTTGGGCAACCAAGATGGATTAACTTCAAAGGATCCAAATTAATTTGGATACCTAAGGTTACTTGAAGTTTTTCATGCAGATTTGCCTAGCGTCCAAGAACAAAAAGGATATGTGGTACTTGGATAGTGGATGCTCAAGGCACATGACTGGAAGGTCAACTTACTTCATCAAACTAAATAAATATGATGGAGGTTTTGTGACCTTTGGAGATGATGGTAAAGGTAAAATAGTGGCTGTTGGAAAAGTAGGTAATGAACACTCTACTTTCATTGATGATGTATTTTTGGTACGTGGTTTGAAGCACAATCTTTTGAGTATAAGTCAGCTGTGTGACTTAGGATACTTAGTGACATTCAAAAGATTTGAATGATGTGTTATGAATGAAAAGACTAATGAAGTGCTTTTTGTTGCCAAGCATTGTAATAATGTGTATGGACTTACCCTTGATGAACTAAAGGATCAAAATGTAGCTTGTTTTCATTCTAAAGAATCTGAAAAGTAGCTATGACACAAGAGATTAGGCCATGCAAGTATGTTTCAAATAAACAAACTTGTAAAGAAAGGGATAGTAAGAGGTCTTCCTTTGATAAGGTTTGACAAAGACATCATTTGTGATGCTTGCCAAATGGAAAAACAAACAAAAAGTTCATTTAAACCAAAGGAAGACATTTCAACTAAAAGGCCACTTGAGTTGCTACACATTGATTTATTTGGTCCAACAAGAACCCAAAGCCTAGGTGGTAAATATTATGGTTTAGTAATTGTGGATGACGATTCTAGGTTTGATTGGGTTTTATTTCTTGCACACAAAAATGAAGCTTTTTCGGCCTTTGAAATCTTTTGCAACAAAATTCAAAATGAAAAGGATTTAAAGATCTCTTCTATAAGAAGTGATCATGGAACCGAATTTGAAAATAATTTATTTGAATCCTTTTGTGAAGAATTTGGAATATCTCACAACTTCTCTTGTCTAGGGACACCACAACAAAATGGTGTTGTGGAAAGAAGAAATAGAAGCATACAAAAATGACAAGAGCTATGCTTTGTGAGAGCAATGTTCCAAAATTCCTTTGGACTGAAGCGGTTAACACAGCTTGCCACATTTTGAATAGAATTATCATAAGGAAATTTTTGAAGAAAACCCCTTATGAACTTTAGAAAGGTTACCCACCAAACTTGGACTACTTTCATATCTTTGGATGTAAATGTTTTGTTCTAAATAACAAATACAATTTGGAAAAATTTGATCCAAAGGCATATGAGTGTTTATTTGTAGGATATTTCACAACTAGTAAAGCATATAGAGTTTATCATCAAGATGCTAGAATAATTGAGGAGTCCATACATGTTACATTTTGTGATACTAACTTGGTGCAAAGTGTTTTGGAAGATTGTGATGCAGAGAATCAAGCTCAAAAGAACGATGAGACTACACAAAATTATGAAAATAGAAATTCTGGACAAGCTGAACCATAAACTGTAGTTGCTGAAAATTCAAGAGACAGTTCCATTTTGTCTCATGAATCTGAAGGAAATCTTGAAACCAGTAACTCCCTGAATTCCTTGGTGACTGAATTTGCCTCCAAGTCAACCAGACCTCATGAATGGAGAATCTTGAAGAATTATCCTGAGGAATTTGTTATTGGGGACGTGTCTCATGGGGTTAGAACTCGGTCTTCAACTAGAAAGGCCAATGAAGTAACAAACATTTCTCTTCTCTCTCAAATCGAGCCTCAGAATGTCAAAGAAGCCCTTAATGATCCTTCTTGGATAAACGCAACGGAAGATGGGCTTCTTGAATTTGAGAAGAATCAAGTGTGGACATTGGTTCCAAGGCCGAACGGAAAGAAAGTGACCGGCACCAAGTGGATATTTCGGAACAAGTTAGGAGAGAATGGTAGCATTGCAAGAAACAAAGCAAGGCTGGTGGCACAAGGATATGACCAAGAAGAAAGAATAGACATTGATGAATCCTTTGCCCTTGTTGCCCGAATGGAAGCCATAAGGCTTCTCTTAGCTTATGCTGCTTTTTGTGGTTTTAAATTATATCAAATGGATGTGAAATGTGCATTTTTGAATAGTGTGATAGATAGAGAAGTGTATGTGGAGCAGCAACCGGGTTTTAAAAATAAAGAATTTTCTAACCATGTTTTCAAATTATCAAAAGCTTTCTATGGTTTGAGACAAGCTCTTAGAGCTTGGTATGAGAGACTTAGCACTTTTCTTTTGAAAAATGGTTTTCAAAGACACAACTTTATTTATCAAGAATTCTAATGATTCTTTCATTCTAGTCCAAATATATGTTGATGACATTATTTTTGGATCAGCCAATGAATCCCTTTGTACTGAATTTGGAAAACTCATGACAAGTGAATTTGACATGAGTATGATGGATGAACTTAATTTTTTCCTTGGGCTACAAATTAAACAAACTGAAAAAGGTATTTTCATTCATCAAGAGAAGTATGCCAAGGAACTAGTTAAGAAATTTGGTATGGATAATGCCAAACCCATGGGAACTCACATGCACCCTAATTCAAAATTAGACAAGGGAGAAACTGAGAAAGATGTAGACGAGACTAGATATAGAGGAATGATTGGCTCTCTTATGTACTTAACTTCCTCTAGACCCGATATTGTGCAAAGTGTTGGAATGTGTTCAAGATTCCAATATAAACCAAAAGAGTCTCATCTTTCCGCAGTTAAGAGGATCATTAGATATGTTCATGGCACATCTAATTTTGGCCTTTGGTATCCTAAGATTGATAATTTTTCTGCAGTTGGTTATTGTGATGCAGATTTTGCCGGTGATAGAGTTGATAGAAGGAGCACATTAGGCTTATGTTGCTTCCTTGGAAAGTCCTTGAATGTTTGGTCAAGTAAGAAGCAGCCAACAGTGGCATTATCCACTGCAGAGGCTGAGTATATAGCTGCTTCTTCCTGTTGTTCTCAATTTATGTGGTTAAAAACATAGCTTGCTGATTACAAGTTAAATGTTGAAAATATTTTCTTGTTGTGTGACAATATGAGTGCCATTAATATTTCTAAAAATCTAATTTTGCACTCTAGAACTAAACATATTGAAGTAAAATTTCACTTGATAAGAGAACATGTTCAAAAGGGGGATATTAGCATTCAATTTGTTAAATCAGAAGAGCAATTAGCAGATATTTTTACTAAACCACTAGTTGAGGACAAATTCTATATGCTTAGGACTAGTCTAGGAATTTTAAGCCATGATTCTTTATTTGAAAGTTACTGATATGTTTGTTGAAGTTTTTGTCTCAAAAACAGGGATGAGACAATTCTGGGCAAGTGAAAAAATTCTCTTCAATTAGCGTTCTCTAACTCGTTGCACGTGCAGATTTATTTGGGCCAACCTCAAAATTCTAAACTTGGGTGGTCCTACATGTTTCCTTAATGCACACCACCTCTAGGCCTAATATGAATGTTACATGAGTTTTATTTTGTTTTTGTTGGCCTGTCTGCTTTAGCTTATTTTTTGTTGTTTTCTCTTAAGTCCAAAAAGATTTCAAATTTTAAATTGATTTTTAATTTTTTTAATAAAATCAATTCTTTCTTTTTTATGATGTCAAGCCATTTCAAGTCAAATCAGAAGGTGATGTAATTGCATGGTTTGAGAAAGTTTCTTTTGGGTACGGTTACCAATACTTTTTCTTCTCCCTCCATAACTTCTCCAACCTTTTGGTTTCTCCCCACTACATTTACTGCTTCTCTTTCTTAAAAAAAAATCTGAAACCAACCAAATGAGGAAGAAAATCATAGCTAAAAGGCCACCTCGTGAAAAAGTCTACAAGCTTCCTACAAAACCCTCAACTCGCTCCCAAGACTGAACCTTCACTCCTTCTCCTTCTCCTCCTATCTCACCTCCTAGGACTGACCCCATGGCTCGCACTAAGGACCCTTCAAGGTTCCCCCTTCATTTCCTTTTGATCATTGTTTAATTATATTTGTCATCAAGGGAGAGATTGTTGAGTTAAGAAATTAACTAACATAATTGATGATGACAAATATTAGATTATTGGGTTAATTACCCAATTAGCTTTGATCATTTTGGTTTAGTGATGCGGGCCAAATTGATATACAAAGGCAGCCCAAATTGAATGAAAACAAAAACAAGGCTGCCGGGTTACAAACAAATGAAAGCCCAAAGAAAAACAAAGCAAGGAATCAGACGGGCCAAGAAAATTAAATCCGATCCAAGCCCAATTGCCTCTCTCATTCAAACACTCCCATGTGCTTTCATAAAAAAGCAACGTACGCTTTTTTCTCTTGGTCGGAGAGTAGAGAAGTAAGATAGAGCTTATTCCCTAAGCTGTTCACTAAAGAAGAAAGAAAGAAAAAGATTAAACTTGAAAGGCAGAGGTCTAATCAACCATTTCAAACTACATCAAGCTAAGGCAAAGGTCAAAGGTAATCCATTTCCTATTGCATGCATACTGCGTTCTTCTCTTCTTCCCAACTTTCTACCAGTCTGAAAATGGGATTCATGGGAAAGATAAGTTCTGTTCTTCACTGCTATACATCTACGATTAAAATTATGTCTTGGGGACTAAGTTATTTTTCAATGGCCAAGATCTGGATTTACCATTGAAGATATCCGTTTCTACTAATATGTGGCTTTCGGTCAACAAGAGAAGGTCAGAACCAAAGTTCCTATTTTGAGGATTAATGGAAAAAAATGAGATGGTGGGTTGGTGTAGCACAAAACTCGAGAGTTGACCTAGGAGAGAGCAACTCAGCAACATGCAAGGAGATAAAAGAAAAATTTTCACCATTAAGAAGCAAAGGAGAAATAACCCAGTGGATTGAGGTTTTGTTCTGTGAAGAGCTTTCTGAAGAAGTTCATCTACTTGGACAGTGCTTCCTAGTCAAAGGAGCATTCCGCCATAATAAAGAACTGAATCAGAGGCTAACAAATCTGGTTTATCACATAGCAAAGAGGCTATTGATGAGTTAATTTCCTTTATATTTTACAGATTGTAATTTCATTTTTAATGTATATCTTTCTATAATTTCTTGAGTGTGAAAAGGCATAAAGAGAGAGCTCAAGTAAAAGCCAATGAGTGTTGAAAGGCTGAGTGATATACTTGAGAGATAAACCTAGAGTTATTTCAAATTTCTTTAGGTAAGTTCGTGTCTTATATCTTGTATCAGTAAGGTATCCTTTTCTTAGTTGGGTGAGCACTAAGAGTGAAGAGTTAGGTATTGGCATAGCCAAAGTCAAGTTAGGTTAGAACTTGAGTGTGAAAGGATTGTGTCAATCCTGTAGAATTGGTGTATGTAATACTTTAACTATAGTTGAAATTCCACCACTGTTGTAGTGAAGATTGGACGTAGGTTGCATAGCACAAGGCAACCAAATCAGGATATATGATGGTGTTAGCTTTTCTCTTCTCTGCTCTGTCCTGTTTTCTGATATTCATGAGACAAAATAAAATTGTCTCATAAATTTTTTGCTGCTAAGTTCAAATAGATTCAGACAACAAATTTGTTGTAAAGAGTTAAGTTATTAAAAGTAGAAGAAGGTCATAGATTCAACCCTTCCTTCTCTAAACCTTCTACAACTTTCGTATTAAAATTAAACTCTTTATTATTCTAAAAATTTTTGAAAAGATTTTTTGTTATAATATTGAGACTAATTTATCAAGGACAAAAATAATTTATCTAAAATAAAATAAAAAAAATAATTTAGGTGGTTACTTTAAATTATATTTAAATCTTAAGAATAGCTTAAATCTGAAGATATTTTTATTTTATAAAAGAACAATCATTTTATATAAAAGTGAGAAAAAAAACATTATCTTTTCAAGAACCTCAAGTATTTTTTGGTTCTGCAGTTACTGAATTTCCTTTTTTATAAATAATATTTTTTATTTTAGAAATGATTTAGAGCATTTATATTTACAAGATCTTTAAATTTTTTTTTATATAAATTGAACATATAAATAGATAATATTCTTCGTCAAACTAATTTATTCAACGGTGGTATTTTACGAGGCTAAACGATATCATATACAAGTTTCGATTTACAAAAGTATATATAAGCTATCTTATTAAACTTTAAATGATATTACTCTAAATATTCTCATATTTTGTAAAATATAACGAGCAACATTCCATTAAACTTGACACTTAGTGAGAATCTTTATATGAGAATGAAATAGAGTGAACAAGTTAAGTTTTAAGATTTTTTTAAAAGTTATACTCAAAATTTAAAGTAGTTATTGAAATTAATAGTTAGTTAATTATTTAAATTTGTCTTTAAAATTGCCCTCCAAAAGATCAGAACTATTAAAGCACTTTCCGTTTATTGCTTGCCATTAAAAAACTAAACTGGACTGATTTTTACCACACTGATACTATAACGATTAGATGATATGACAGAAAAAACTTTATTTTGTAATTTGATCTCTTTTCTCACTTTTAAAATTCTAATATTTAAAATTTTAAATATTCAAACCTAAATCTGCGAGCATAAAAAAATACTCCTTATTTCTTCCTGTGTTGCAATACTCCATTGTCCTTGAATTCAAAAGGTAGTATGTTTCTTGAATCATTCATTCTTTTTTCATTGCTGCATTAACTTAAATTTCTCCTTTTTTTTTTCACCTTTTTCTTCTTATTGGATAATACCTTTGGAAGAAAAGAATAAGTTCAACAACAACAACAAAAAAAGTATATGAATGCCGTTTGATAGCCCAAGGAGCCATATTTAAGATGAATTATTATAAAATATAAGAACGAAAACTAGTCATATTAATGATAATGTTACTTTACACAGTCCCATTTTTAGTGTAAAGCAATTGAGTATAAATTTAATTCTCTGAGCATATCTAAATTATTCAGTGCCATCTAAAGATCTACACAATTGCTGGAGCACTTATTGGCACCAAGTAAGAGAATTTTTCCTAAAATTTTGTCCGGATAAATACTGGTAATATAATTACTAGAAATAATACTTTTAAACTCATGAGCAGAAACCACTTGCTAAGAGTATTTTGAGTCACTTAAACCAGCACGAACATTTAGATTCAATTTGTTCCCAACATCATCAACAATCCTCCATCTATTATTATATGCAATAATAGATATTAGCCAAATCAGAATTGAAGTTATCAAAAACAAAACTTTCATTTGATCTTATACCTCAAGCACACTTTTTTCTTCTTTGTATTTTTTATTTTTATCATGCTCAACAACCTAAAGAAATCCAAACTAGTTACTAACCAACATTGAACTGAGCAATACGAACACACCGTCTAAAAAGTGCCTCATATTTGGCGCCTTTGGGATCAGTGAGAATGTGCCAAGCCTCGCGAGGCACGTGGGGGTTTCATCTAAGAAAGGGAAGGTGTTGGTGTCTAAGAGGAGTGCAAGCTTCTTGAACTGTTGCCAAGGAAGGGAGAGGTCGTCGGCAAAGTCAGAGGAGCTGAGCTAGAGGTGGGAGTACCAATTGCAACTTTGAGCGGCAGAGAGGACTTTGGAGATTGCAATGATTTGGTGGGCAATAGTGGGGTGGGAGTGTGGGAGGCAGAGGGCGAAGTTGTAGGCGGTAGAAAAGCGATAATGGAAGAATATGGCAGTGCATGCAGCCAAGAGAACAAAGGAAAAAATAAGGAAAAGTCGACAAAAAGTGAAGATAATTTAGAAATTAGGGTTTTAAAAGGAGAGAAAGGAACCAAATTGTATAAAGAAAGTTTCTTTTGCCACATTAGCTAGCCGTTACTCATTTTGATAGCAATCAGTCCAGCTCAGTTTTTTTATGACAAGCAATGGATAAAAAGTGCCTTAAGGACTACTACGAGTCCCGGAGTACAATTTCGAAAACATATTTGAGTATATTAATTTCAGAGATCACTTTGAGACTTAAGTACAACTTCAGAGACCATTTTAAAGCTTAACTCTAGTCATGATGAATCGAGTGATATCATGTATAATATTATCTAACGTAAGAATTCAAAGGTTGGGGGTATCATTATTAAAAGATATTGTTATGTAATACAACATGCTAATAAGGATAGCCGAGTAGTTTCTCCTCCTTTGTGCACAAAAATATTATTTCTGAAACATACAGTGATGATAATACAGTGCCCAAAATAGCATCCATTG
Organism: Arachis duranensis; assembly: GCF_000817695.3. Lineage (NCBI taxonomy): Eukaryota > Viridiplantae > Streptophyta > Magnoliopsida > Fabales > Fabaceae > Arachis > Arachis duranensis. The sequence continues at coordinate 75,861,930 of NC_029778.3, read as the reverse complement.
ACTCCATTTTTACTATCTGAAGAGATAAACTTCATCATATCCTTTTCTGCAAGTAGCAAAAAACATCAACATCAATAACTTTATATGCAAATAAAATTTTTTTTTTTTTTTTTTTTTTCAAAAGATATGTT
>NC_029778.3:75860527-75861788 GCF_000817695.3 Arachis duranensis | reverse complement strand
CAAAAGATATGTTTATTGGCCGTACCCAGCTTTTCCAACATAAGTAGGACTGTAATTGTAAATAAGATTGTCTCTCACTTCTTGAGCATCTGGTCTTTTTGAGGATTTCCTAGCTTCACTGGAGCCATGTCCACAAAAGAAAATGACATATTAACTTAGATGTTGACAAGTGCATCAGTGTCATGAACCATTTCTCCGAAACATGAGTGATTTTATATCTAACGAAGTGATCATAGCAATGGAGATAAAAAAGGAGAGGCGAGTAGGAATATAAGTGTGAACGTGACTTTAATAGCCCGTGCGAAGCATATCATAAGAGCTTCTTCGAGCTTATTTCATTAGAATAAGGATTTGTGTTTGTTGAAAAGTGATAATCAATATATTTCAAGCAACTAAATTGCATCATTATTCACTTCCATTGCATTGGCTTTTATAATTAATTAGTCTCTATGACTATTTAGGTAACCTAATGACTTTCCAGGAACATATATGCATCAGCTATGCTTCATGATATTATTATCAAACCATAGAATACTAACCTGACCAAGAAGCTTGCTGTAGAATGAGTTACCCGAATGGCATCCTCTGTGTGTGGGATATTTGCTGAGCCCCATTCAAAGGCATTTTTCTGGGACATCATATTTGTAAAGGACGTTACATGGTTAGAAAATTGAAATGTGATTTATCAACTGAAGCTTAAAACACAGAAGCAAACAATGATGGATAAATTTAAGGATCACCTCTGGATGCCATTGAAAGGCAGTGACAGGATAGTTGCGAGATTGCATTGTGGAAACATATACCTAAAACAGTTACTGATCACATCACAACTCAAGATCTTTAACAAAAAAGTAGCTTTTTCTAAAGAAAAGACATTATGAGGGGTTTGGAAATCAGCATAAGAACTCATATAGACTAAATTTGATACCTTATCATCTTCATCCTTACATGTTGTCAAGACATCAAAAAAACTGGACAACTTCTTGTTGTTCAAAAGCTTTTCTGGGGATATACCAAACTGTCATGTCCAAAATGAATTGAAATTATTTAACTGAAATCATATGATGAACTTCATCAAATTATATACATATTCTGTTAAATTAACTAATCCTGGAAACATACCATCTTGATGACTGAAAAAATGGCATGCAATGGACAATTCTATCTTCTAGCCTCTGCCTAACATCCAGCTATTATTTGATTACTCATTATAACTTTTCTACGCAGCTATATTCGATAGGAAATTGCAGGCCAGGCCACC
>NC_029778.3:75794892-75860469 GCF_000817695.3 Arachis duranensis | reverse complement strand
TGAGAGAGAAAATAATAAAAGATAGATGAAGTAGACAAATGACTTATGAATGCCAAAAAGTCAAGCATCTAAATATATTGAATTATAATTAAAATGCCTTGAAGGATTCTTTCATTTTCATTCACCATCCTATGGATGAAACTTTGACTATAAAATAAGTTGTACATCAAACTCAAAAGAACAAGAATAGTTTAGAACTGGATTCAACCTGAAACTATAAATGGATCAATCAAAATGTGAAATTCAGTACACGGATCATGCAGTGCAATAGATTAATAATAAATATAATAATATCTCACGTGATGATTTTGCATAACAATACAATCTGTACTCAACTTCTTCAACAAGTCTGGAGGAAAACTGCAGGAAAGAGAAGAGAATATGAACTCACAGAGTAACAGATCTCACTTCGTGACTTGAAAAGGTGATACAAAGGCAAGGGCCTATAAATTTAGCTTAAGGGAAATTAAAATTTCAGATTCTCAGGTATACTAGTATTTTGTTAAATGACTTCCATGTTCTTTAAAATGAACAGAATGGAGCACAGCATCACCTTTTGATGTTTAGGGAAAAACATATAAATGGTAAGAACAGATGAATCCAAATTGCAGCTTCAGTGTCATAAATATTAATACATGTGAAAACCTCTGCAAGTAGTGTTTATTGATGATTTAAAATAATGTAGATGATATTCAAGAGAACTCTCAAATCGCCCAAGACTCACAAGTAACTCATAACTACTCTTCCTGATTCTTACTAATGGTAGCCTAACAATACAGTTGATATTGTATACCTTTGAAATAAACTTCCCTCGATATCTGCATTCTCCACAAAATGAAGAGCACTTGCCTGATCTGACGCACTAAATTCTTCAAGAATATTATTGTCCTATTATCAATAAAGAAAAACAGCTAAACTTGTAAAAAGCCAAAAACAGAAACGATTGAAATGTTATGTCAGAACTTTCAAAATGTTCTGAACATGTCATGAACAAGGTTCACCAGGTTGAAGCAGGGGGCCTAATTTTCCGAATATCATGGTGTGTTGCGAATTTGAAATCTAGTCCAAGAAAAACTACAAACATTAAACAGCAAATGTTCATAAGATATCATAAGAAATAAAGTTTATGAACTAAATTCTCCGAGAGCAACTTAAGCAGAAAGCAATCCTGTGCCTAAATCCGGTCTCGTATATGTACGAGTCCTTCTAGAATTTCCTAGTGACTTGCCTAGGCAGTCTACCTCTTTTGAAAGAGTGATTTTATAATGAGTCATTAGCACAAACATAGCATCACTTACCCCGCTTACAATCATTGTTATGAGTTCAAAACCTAAGCAGATGGCATATAATGGGAAATGTTCTCCACCATCATTTCTCTCCAACACTTTCTGCACATCATTTAAATAACAATTCAGAACTAAGCTTCTTACAATAACAAAGACAAAATTGAAAGTGAAACTTCTAAATTCACATTACTACTATCACTAAGATGAGCAATTGACCTTAAAGATTCTCCTAACAGTTTCAAAGTATTGACCATCCTTGGCCCATCCACCTGTGAAGAGCACCCCGTTTACCAAATCCAGCTTCTGCAAAGTAAACAAAATTTCATCATCAATCAAAATCATTTACTCAAGGATTTCAACTTAATTGAATAAATATAATGAACAAGATTTACTCTTTTGGATATAGTAGTATTAATAAAGCTTTACAAAACCATGAATAATGATAGCATGGATTTGAAATCTTTAGATTCTTAAGATTTGTTTCTTTAACATGTAAGTAAAATTGCAAAATTAGAGAGCAATAATGCCTTGAGAAGTTTTTGGGGAGACTCGTTGTAGACAAGGGGAATAACTCTGGCTCCACCAGCTTCGACGAATTTGACGTAGGATGCGGGGATGTTGGAGACGGCGGAGGAGTTGGAGAGGCGGCCGGAAGCACCGTCACCGGGGTGGGTGACGATTCCGATGACAGATTGGTAGTAGAGGTTGGGGTTAGGAGCTGGACAAGAAGAAGAAGAAGAAGTGTGGTGGTGTCGGTGAGTTGGTTGAAGAATGATGATGTTGTTGTTGGAAGAGTGAGAGTAGAGAATGGAGTTGAAAAAGACGAAGAAGAAGAGAGGGAGGAAGAGAATTGCCATGGTGAGACACAAGGGGATTCATCAATGCACTTAAACCCTCTTTATTGCTCTTGTTAATTCCACTCCTTTGTATAAATTATTAATTTTTTAAATAAAAATTACTTTTAATAATATTATTTATTTGATCGCAAAACTCACTGTTATTTTTCAAAAATATTTTAAGAGTCTTACTGTATTCAAGGATAATGGTCATTGCCTACTTGGCTACTTGTCATGTTCCATAACTCATCTAGTCATGTTAATCATTAGAGTAAGATTGATTCATTGTCATTTGAGTTTTAGTTGCATACTTGCTTTAAGTTAATTTTAAAGGTGAAATCTTCTCTCCTCTATAATCTTATAATTACAAATTAAATTATTTTGAAATTAGTTACCACAAAATACATTGCTTTAAGAATATTGCAATTGCACACACCTTTAGCCTAAATTGATATTCAAAGAAATGGGTAATTTTGTTATGTATCCTCAAAAAAGTCATCAAAACTATCTTACCAAGTAGGACAGGTAATGAGTAGGATAAAAATTAGAGTTTATCCTAATTTTATTAGTTGACTGACAACTTTTTTAAAATTCAATTCTATTTTTTGCACTCTAAGGGGTGCGTTTTGTTTGTATTTTTATTTTTTATTTTTATTTTTAGTATTTTTTTATTTTTAAATTTTATGAAAGAAAAAGTAAAAACATAAAACTTTCACCTCTTATTTTTACTTTTTTCTTTACAAAATTCAGAAAATAGAAAAATATTGAAAATGGAAATAGAAAATAAAAATGCAAACCAAACGCACTCTAAAGTTTTCTATCTTATCCTACTCGCAAAAAAATTAAAATTTTCCAAACAAATATAAAATGAGTTTAATTTTGATGCACTGACAGTGTAAAGCATTTCACACAGTTGTACAATCACATTTATTACTATTCACGTAGTCAATGTAAGAAATAATTATTTTTATTGATATAACATTATGTAATTGGATGCATGTGTAAAACTATTTTACACAGATCAAATTAAATTCATATAAAATTCAAAGTTCTTAATAAAATTAAAATAACACAAATAAAAATAAATGTCTTGTCACTCTTTTTAAGTTCTTGCAATATTACTTTTTAAATAACAAATGTATTAAATTAATAATTTAAATGATTTGCTTAGTGATTGTTTTAAATTTTTACAAAAAAGAGGTTGTAGGGGATATCAATACACACTTCCTTCACTACATATATAATTTTTAAATATATATTAGTATATAATATATTAGGGGTGCGGATAGGATGAGATAGAATATACTCTAAAACTGCACCCGATCCTACTCACAAGCAAACCCACACCGCATCCTACTCTATCCGCAGCAGGTTCTGATAGGATTGGGTAACTACGGGTAGGATAGGGTACATGTTGCCGACCCTAGCCATATACCAAGTTCAACTGCATCTGTAAGAATATATATTATACAAAGGATTCAATCAATGTTACAACTTTGCTTATGCAAGCAATAGTTTCAATATTATTGCCTTGGCAATATTGAACAAAAATTCAACTTAAACTTTTGGAAATCATCATGATATAAGAGGAGAAGATCCTTGTGACTCACTGATCATATCACTTTCAAGGTATCATATCCAACCATGATTATGAAACCATCTTGATTCTTCTGAACCAGGCTGTTGCCAACATCTTCAGTTTGGTTAGTTGCAACCCAGTTTATAAAATTCCCTTGACTTTCAACCCTGCTTCATGAATTATAGAGCCTGCATTTTACAGTCCCAGCACAAACAGAACACTCTTCGGCATCTCCGGATATGTGCTTCAAGCAATGCTTGATCCTATCACTCACAACATCCTGCGACACAGGAGTGTTCAAGTTCCACATGACAGTTATAATGAAACATAGATCCATTATTTGGTACTTCCTTTTTAAGAATATTGCAATTGCCTGATTCAGAATGGCCTCCAATAAACAAGGAAAGAATAGCAGAAGAGGAAAAACGGTATGAACCCTTGCCAAAATCAATGCTTATGCTTGGCAAAAGCAGGATAAATGATATAATACTGATTCAACTTTTTATGGTCATTGTTGAGTTATGCCCTTGGATTTGAATCTCTTACAATGCTCATGATCATGGTTTATCTGTTAAGAACGTCCAACAAAGGATGATATTCCCTAACTAACCAGATGCCTAAGGAGCACTTCCCATAAGAGAGAAATCTCATCCATTAAACAACTCCAAATTGATCCATTAAACAACCAAATTACAATATTGTCATAAAATGAAAAGGAAAAGGATGTTGATTTATGCACCATGAAGAAAATTGTTAACACTATTTATACTTCTATGAGCCAAATCTAGCTGCCTGATCAAACCATGAAAGAAAAGAGAAAGAAGCTTTATCTCTTTTTTACTTCATGTTGGGAAAAGGCAAGTCTCATTGCCATTGACAAACAAACAACCTAAGTAAAATGCTAACAGTCTCATTGCAACATTAGAAAAAGTTCATCAGCTAACATTTCTATAAATCTATGTTTTTCTTTACCTGATAACATTTTACAAATAAAAATATATAGGAAATTAGTAAATTACCATATGAGCAGGCTCCACAATCTCGTAACCGGTTTTATGTTTAAACATCTTCACAAATTCATCTGACATCAAAAACCAAAACCAAAACCAATTTTATACCTCAAATTATAGTATTCCCAAAGTACAATAACAGTGGTAGTAGGAGTAATTAAATTAAGACAGAACCGAGCTTACTAAGCAAGAGATTGGACTCTTTACTTAATTAAGTCCTTTTTAAACAAATAGTTTAAAAAATAAATTGTTATATTAAAAATAACTTATAAATAAGTTATTTTATGTTTAAATTTTTAGTTTTAAAAGTGTTTATTTTATAGAAATGTGATAAAAAATAGCAGTATTATGAGTGAAGTCATTTTTTTTAATTTCTCTATAAGTTCTTAAATAACTTCTTAAAAAGCCATAATTTGGTTTCGAAAATTGTATCAGACATTAATACTACTACTTTTCATAAGTTAAAAGCTAAAAAAATCACTTTTAAAGCTTTCCAAACGAATCCTTAGTAATGCAAATCTGACTTTTGCTATCAAGTAATTTTAAGTTAATTTGGATTTATTAAGAATACCAAAATAAAAACTTAAAATTAGTTTTCAAAAACTTTTTAGTCAAATATTTTATTCTTTAAGTGATTATTTGTCCGACTGGACATCAATTCGAATTAAGATATTTTTCACTGGTATATAAGATTTTGTTATCCTCTTTGTATCGAAAAATGCATCAAGCAATTCATTTGCTATTCTTTGCAAATGTATAATTTTTTGAACTTCTAGTTCACATTGCCCTAATCGAAGATCCAAATGCATCAAGGATGATGCATCCCAATTAAGTTTCTTTTCAGGAAGCTTATTCTCTCCCCCTAATGTTAAAAACTTTGATTAATCAAAATCACAATCCGCAAATCGGCCTTTAAATACATTCCCAATTTGTATCTCAAGATATCTTACTATAGAGGGAGAATCATATCCAACATATATCCCCAATTTTCTTTGGGTTCCCATTTTGGTGCGAGAAGGTGGTGCAATGGAAACATATATCGCACACCCGAATATTCTTAAATGAGAAACATTTGTCTGCTAGCCAAAAACTAATTGTACAGGAGATAACTGATGGTAACTCGTTGGTCTCAAACGAATAAGTGTTGCGGCATGTAAAAATAACATGCCCCTAAACCGAGGTTGGGATATTTATTCTTATTAGTAAGGGTCTAGCAATTAATTGGAGCCGTTTAATAAGTGATTCTGCCAACCCATTTTACGTGTGAAAATGAGCTATTGGATGTTCAACACATATTTCGTTAGCCATACAATAGGCATCAAAAGCTTGGGAAGTAAATTCACTAGCATTATCAATACGAATTGTTTTGATTGGATTTTTTGGAAATTATGATTTTAATCGAATAATTTGAGCAAGTAATCTCACAAACATCAGGTTGCGAGAAGACAATAAGCACACATGTGACCATCTCGAAGATGCGTCTATTAAGACCATAAAATATCTGAAAGATCCACGTGGTGGATGAATATGTCCACATATATCGCCTTGAATCCTTTCTAGGAATTCAGGGGTTTCAAATCCAATCTTTACTAGTGATAGCCTTAAAATTAACTTTCCTTGAGAACATACAACAGAACAAAATTCCCTAGTTTTAAGAATCTTCTAGTTCTTTAGCAAATGTCCATGGGAGTTTTCAATGATTCTCCACATCATAGTTGTTCCCGGATGACCCAATCGATCATGCCAAGTTATGAATTCATTTGGGCTAGTAAACTTCTAGTTTACAATGGCATGTGATTCAATTGCACTAATTTTGGTATAATATAACCCAGATGAAAGTTATGGTAACTTTTCTAATATAACTTTTTTATTTAAATCATGAGTTGTGATACATAAGTACTCATGATTTTCCTCATTCATTGTCTCAACATGATATCCATTTTGGTAAATATCTTTGAAACTCAATAAGTTTCTTAGAAACTTAGTAGACAATAGTGCATTATTTATTATAAATTTTGTTCCTCTAGGAAACAAAATTATAGCTCTTTTAGAGCCTTCTATCATATTACCCGAGCCAATAATAGTATTAACATATTCTTTCTTTAGCACAAGATGGGTAAAATATATATTACTTTTGAGAATGGTGTGCGAACTTGCACTATCCGCAAGGCATACATCTTCATTATATATCCTTGCCATTTTCTTCAAAGATAAATAATAATAAAATGAGTAGTAATACATACATAATTAAATTAAATTCTTGATTGGAATTATTTTTCTAAGAAACACTGTACATAAAAATAATGTCATATACTAAAATTTTATTATTATCACTATTGTTATTATTATTTTTAAAAACTTGACACATTTAATGATTTCAAAATTCTTAAACATAAACATTAATATTTCATTATTTTTTTACATCATATTTGAAACTTAAATACATAAAAAATAAAATTTAACGATAAGTTTCTTACATTATTTATTTATATGAATACTTAACAATCTCACATATTAAACTATTCCATTATTGATCAAATGACCAATATTTCCTTCAAGATCCTCAAAGAAATCAGATACATCATAATGAGTGGTGGAATTTTCAGCATCATTTGAAACAAAATTCGACTCTTTTCCTTTGTTGTCTTTTTTAAAGATGCTTGATAAAGATCGACTAGGTGTCTTGGGGTACGACAGTTATGTGCCCTATGGCCCTTTCCACCACAATGGAAACACTTCTTCTCTATTGATTTATTTTGCCCAAAGTTTCTTTCTTTATTCCACTTCTGGTGAAATCCTTTCTTGTGAACATAATTTCTTTTCCTTCCATAATTTTTCTTATTACTAAAACCTTGCCATTTACCTCTTCTAGGGTAATAATTTGCTGCATTTAATTTAGGAAATGGGGCGGCACCAACTGGACGTGCTTCATGATTCCTTAAAATTTAAAAGTAATTCATTGTTGCGTTCAGCAACAAGAAGGCAAGAAATTAACTCAGAATATTTTTTAAATCATTTTTCTCAATACTGCTACTGCAGGAGCACATTCGAGGCATGGAAGGTCAAGAAAGTTTTCTCTAACATATCATTATCAATTATCTTTTCCCCACATAATTTCATTTGTAAGGTGATTCGAAACATTGCAGAATCATTTATCGATTTAAAATCTTGTAGACGCAAGTGCTTCCATTCATATCGAGTTTGAGAAAGTATCACCGTCTTTTGGTAATTATACCTTTCTTCAAGGTCTTTCTACAGATCTGCAGGATCTTTTAATGTGAGATATTCATTTTTCAATCCTTCGTCAAGATGACGATGAAGGAACATCATTGTTTTGGCTTTATCCTTTTGGAATATATTATTTTTAGTCTTAATGGTATCTCCAAGATCCATTGAATCAAGATGGATTTCAGTATCTAGTATCCATGATAAATAGTTGTTTCCAGATATATCAAGAGCATTAAATTCAAGATGAGAAAGTTTCGACATAATGAAAATTTGTTACCTGAGTCTTCCTAAAATTTGATCAGAGTCTCGTGCTGATAATGTATTATAAAATAAATAAATAAGATGTCATAATATAAAATAATGAAATATAATTAGATAGCTCTAATAATAATATTCACAACAATTACTATCCCAATATAATAATAATTAATATATCTACTAATATTATATGTTGTAGTATATAAAGAAAAGATAAAAAAGAACTTTGTACGGAGAGAGAGGGAAAATGTTTTGTATTTTTATTGTGTCATATACTCATATGTCTCAGACTTTCACTTCTATTTATACTTGTACAAAATATATTTTTTTCAATCTTCATAAAATTAAGTCTTTCTTGAGAAACAAGACTTCTCTTATTGAAAACGTTGACTGTCCAATATTATGAAAAAAAATCACAATGTATTAAATGGATATCCATCCATTCATATTTATCACAATAGAAATAATGTAATGTGATGTCATGTTAATTATCTTATTAAATTTCGTTGAAATTGTTGTCTTTTTGGACAAAAAATGTATGTCGTTTGATGTTAATTATGTGCTTTTTTTTATCTGATTTTCTTTTAAAATTAAAAAACGGTTATTATAAATGAATTATGAAAAGATGTTTTATGATCAAATAATAAAAAAATATATAATATTTTTTATTGTTAGTCAAACTTTGTCTGCTTAACTTTAAATATTTAAACAAAAAGTTATAAAATTAATTATTTTTATTTTAGTTTTTAAAAAATAATTGATTCAATATGTTTAATTTTTTTATCGACTTAACCCAATCGAATATATAGGGTAGGCTACCTCACCCATTGCAAATGTTGCGATTAGGGTAGAGATATGTTTGGATTTTCTTGTGAGTAGGGTCGGATGTACCCTATCTTACTCTATTCGAATCTCTAATATATAATATATATTTTAAAAATCGTACATATAGTAAAGGATATAAGAGTTGAATCCATAACCTCCCTCATATAATAGTTTAGAGTAAGTGAGTAACCACTAAATTAGTTAGTTAAATTAATAATTTAAAGCATTTGTACATTTATAAAATTAACATAAAATAAAAATAAAACAAAAATAAAATTCATATATCATTTAAAAACCCTAAGACCTAAGTGTCATTTTTTAAGAAGATGATTATGGTATTTGTAATTTTATGTTAGATTTTTTAAAAGTTTTATTGTTTTTAATTTTAATTTGAACTCTATTTTTTATTTTATTAATATGTATAAAATTTGGAATGATTGAAATTTATCTTTACTTGAAAAAATTTGATTTTTCTGCAGGTAGAATAGGTTAGGGTTTAGAACTTTAGAGTGCTGGTAGAGTTAGGATTGAAAGATCCTCGATCCACAAGTAGAATAGAGTAGAATTTTAAGAAAATTTTTAATTTGCGAATAGAATTAAGATAGAGTCCAAATCTTAGTCTAACCTATTCATTGTCAGTCCTCTTTAAGATTAATGTAAAGAAGAAGAACCTTGACCAAAAAAAAATTCTAGCTGTGTCTAATGGAGTTTGGCAAAGGTGGTTTGTGGATCTTGTTTTTTCGAGTCACAAATGGAGAGGATTAGTCTAATCTAAAATTCTATTTGATGGGGCTAAATTTTGATTAGTGTATGAATTAAAATAAGGATTTAAATCTACTTCTAGTTATAATATAACATTGTTTATTTTTATAACTATAGTCTAATATCAGTTGACGGTGTAAGATTATTCCTTATAAAGAACATAATTTTTAATTCAACAAAATTACTGTAGTAATTTAATTTTGAATTTAAGATTATCTGGATAAAATTACAATTCTTAGTCATAAAAAAATTAGTGTTAATTAATTCATAAGAATTACCCACATCAATGTTTAATAATTTTTTTAAAAATATTTTAGTTTTCAATAAATTTTGATTATTAAATTATTCTTTAAATTTTTATTTTGTTAAAAAAAATTAATCTTTATTTTAGATTATTTATTTATATAGAAATTTATAATTTTATTAAATAACGACAAAATTAGTTTGATAAATTTAAAGTAAATTGCGTCATAATTATTTTTCTGACAAAATAAAATTAAATATTAGTAATTGACATATAATAATTAAAATTTATTGATTTAAATATTAGTAACCGACATAGTAATTTAAATTCAACTTTTTTTACATCGAAATGGTCAAATGAAAAAATAATTAAGCATATTGAATCAATTAGTTTTTTAAAAATAAAATACAAATAATTAAATTTGTAACTTTTTATTTAAATATTTAAAGTTAGACAACGAAGTTTGGCCAACAATAAAAAATATAAATTATTCTTTATATACAAGCGTTTTTTCGATACAAGACTTTACAAGTCATTTATATTTACGCGCTTTGTACTGTTACTACATGTTCTTCTCCTTCTTCTTGTTACCGCACGTTCTTCTTCTTCTTCTTGTTACGGCATGTTCTTCTTCTTCTTTTTCTTCGTTATTTTTCTTCTTCGTTATCGTCGTCATTAACACCACCTCTTCTCCCTTCTTCGTTTTCTTCTTCTTCCTTATTACTACTGCACGTTCTTCTCCTTCTTGTTTTTCTTTCTCTTCCATCACCAGTTATCTTGTTGTTGAAGATAATGAATAATTTAGGTTCAGATTATCAATTGAACCAGAACGAAATTGATTATTGTTTTGAATCCAATCAAGTGGCTGAGGTGTGGTTCAATTCAGAAGAAAAAAATGTAGCATTAGAGGAAATATTTTTCTGTATTTGCAGTAAATTTGGGTGTATTTTTATTCTGATAAGTTCTGTATAATTCAAAATTCTTCCTCTTCCTCATTCTCATCTTCTGCTGTTTTTTTTCTTATTCATCTTTTTCATTTTGTTTTACATTCTCAAGTTTCTTCTTGTTTTACTCTCTTAACAAGAATAAAAACAAAAAAATCAAACTAAGAAAAAGTAGAAGAAACACATAATGCTGCAAAATTACTTGGAAGAGGATGAACTTACATTCATTTAACTAAAAGAAAGAAAGAAATAAAGAAAAAAAGAAGAAGAAAAAATGCATCATTAGAAAAAACATTTTTTTGTATTTGTAGTAATACGAAAATATTTGGGTATAACATTATGATTAAAAGTGACTTATATTATTAAACATAAAATATATAATATTTTGCACAAAGTTTTTCATTTTGAAGAAGGGAAAAAATAATTTTTTTTCTTGTCAAAGAAGATAAAGTTAAAAAATTAAAGTTGGCATGAAAGTTTTACTCCACAATACACATTTAACATTGATTCTTATTCTCATTCAGTTTCTCGTTCATACTTTGTATTACATCTAAAGGTTGTTATTACAATCTTATGGAGGAAAAAGTTTCTTCTTTCTTGAATATGTAAGAACATTTCCATTAGAAAATATACAAGAACTTTTTCTTTAAATTTGTATTATTATAAAAAGAAAATACTATCATTGTGTTATAATCGTCGATCAAAGTATTATCACCGAACTATAATCGTCGATCAAGATTTGTTATGTTATTATGTTAAAAAAATTTTAATTTTGTTTTATTTTAATTTGTATGTGAAAGATTTTGAATTTGTTACTATATATATCAATAACACCTGTAAGAAAAATCAAGAAAATTTGATTTATCTCACAAATCTCAGATTGTTTCTCTTTTTCTTTCTGCTCTTCACTTTCTAGCCTGATACCTTACATGGTATCAGAGCTTCAGATCAATGGAACACATATCACAGTTCACCACCATTGCACCTGTGAGTATACTAAACCAGAATGCGTTCGCTGCCTTTTCTGCAACAACTTCAAAGCATGGAAGAAGCAAGCCCTTGCATGCATCAAGATTAACAAGCTGCAAGATCCTCTCAATCCTGCAAAAATTTCAACGAAGTTCAACTCAAAATTAGATCGCAGAAATGGAACTAAAATTCAAGAATATTTAGAATGGGAGATTCAAGATCAATGGCTTGTCACCTGGCTCATTGCGTCTATGGAGCCAAACTTTGTCAATCAAGTGGTTGAATGTTAGTACACATGTCAGATCTGGATCACACTGAAAGAATAATTTGCAGTGCAAGTAAAAATAAGAATCAAACAGCTAAAAACTAAACTAAGAACACTCAAGAAGCATGGATAAATAATAATAGAGTATATGTCAAAGATTAATTAGGTGGCAGATTCGTTAAAAGCACTAGGTGCACCTCTCTCAAGAGAAGAATATATCGAAGTGGCATTGGCAGGTCTTGGAGAAAAATACAATACGTTTGTCACTGTTGCGACAGCAAGGATAGATCACACCACTGAAAGCGAGTTTGAAACACAACTCTTGACTCAAGAAGAGTTGGTTGAGAGGTTCAGAAAAACTGAGCTATGACCAATGCAAGTAAACATTGCTCAAAATGATGAAACTCAAGATGCATCTCAAAGAAGAAACTACAACAACTACAACGGCAGAGGCAGTGGTTTCCAAGGCAGAGGACAGTTCAAGGATGGAGGTGGATGATCCTTATGGTGGCAAGGAAGTAGACTACAATGTCAACTCTGTGGCAAGATTGGCCACACGGTCGTCCAGTGCTATCATCTCTTTGATTAAGAATTAATGAATCCTTACCTTCAACCCTTAAACATAGCTCAACCACCATCTTTTACTTTTCACAACAACTCAAGCCCAAAAACCCCTCAGCAACAGCAACAGCCACCAAACACACTGCAACCTACCCCTCCCAATCCTCAAGCACTCCTCACCATGCCTCATCAGTTGTAACACCCTAACTATCATAATGTCATGCTTCCGGATGCGTCACTCTGATAGCTCGGGTATTACGACGATGCTTAAAATATTTAGTACTAAAATATAAGCATGTTTAAAACTTGAAACTGTATAACCGCTCCAAAAATACTTTTCGATGAGTAATATACATCTATACATATAACACCACTTACAAAACTCACAAAGAATACATACATACATATACATATACATATACATATACATATATATATATATGTACATATTAATAGTTTTACAAGCATTAGCTAATACAATTCCTATCCCTCTTATAGAATGTATAAAGATAGAGGTGAGGGAACAAAAATACTAAAACAAAATAGAAATATCATCTAACAGAAAAGAAATAAGCTCTTCCAAACTTCGTCGTCCATAACCTGAAAAGAAAAGACCTGTAGGGGAGTGAGAACATCATCCTCGAAAGGGTTCTCACTATAGTGTTGTAGAATTACTATAATAGGATACGCGATATAAGATCGTTACAGTGATTAATAACTGCCTTATGCATCTTTTCAAAAACAAATGTTTACTATAAAAGAAAAATCTAAAATCTTTTCTGAAAGAGGAACTGTTCATTTCTTAAAAATTCAAAAGCCTTTCAAAAGGTTTATCTATGCTGAACCAAATTAGTTTTTCATACTTTTCCAAACCAGAAATATCGACCAGACATGGCCTTCGGCCCACCTCATGATCAACAATGGCTCTAGGCCCAACCAACCCAAACAACAATCAATCACCACAGTCCAACAAAGTCTCAGTCACAAAAACAAATAGGAAAGTTCAAGCACAAACAAACAATTACTGCAAGTAGAACAATTAGCAGTTAATCATAAGTAATCACAAAGCCAAACCAAGTACAATATGCACACCCAAACAATGTCATATAGATGCATATGATAAATGCCTGTCCTAGTGGCTGATGATATAAAGCCAACCCGACAAGTCCTGGTAGCTAACCGTTGGACTGTCCCTCTTTCGTGCATCCCCAACTCGAGTTATTCACAATCATAATTATAATTCACATACAACACGCTCACTGGTGTATATTCACGGGGGCGAGCTCATCCGGAACTTTCACAGTGTCCGGCCACACTTACGACATAGGGTTAGCAGAGTATCGAATCTCCACCTGGAGCACGTGGTGGCTAGCCACTGCTTTCACCCAGGAAAACTCGTATCTCAGATAGGTGAAGTGCAACAATCACAATATCAATAACTCAGCATATAGGCATTTATTCTCAGCCACAAATCAACATTCATCTCAGCCATCTAGCTTAAATTCATGATTCATAGTCAGCCATCCGGCTCATAACATATTCCGTAATCAGCCATAATTCATTATCATACAAAGCCATTCCGGCTCATAACATAATAGCACTTCCACAATCCAACATCATTAAATTAATAAAATCATCATTCAAGCCATAAATCACTCTTTCTCAATTCACTTCACTTTGAAATCCAAAAATCAATTCTTTTCAGGCTTGGCTTTAAAATTCCATTCCTCAAATCATTTCAGGCTCATAAGCCACTTTTACTCAAAGTAGGTTCCCTTTTCAAAACAAAGCCACTCTCGGCATCTTCTTTCCAAAACTTCTAAAACCATGGCAATTTAAAGATCTCATCTGAAATATTCAAAATCATCCATCCAAAAACAGGATTTTGTAACAAAAGTTCCCCGGTAGAGTCTCAAGTCTTTAAGGAAGAATAATATAACTCATTTCCTCAAGTTCGCTTAAAATCTTTAAAACTTTGGCTTCCTGATTTGAGTAATAAAAATAGAATCTAAGCCAAACTGAGTCGTATAATCAATTACTCCTTTCAAAACCATTTTCTTTACTTAAACAAAACTAGCTTCAATTCCATGATTAAATCTAAAGTGTTTCAAACTGCCCAAAATTGTTTTAGTCTTGCAAAAATTCAGAATTCAAAGAGTACTTAAAACTTTTTCCCAAAACATTGTAAAATGAGACTTGTCAATAGACATCTGGGTTCTTTCAAAGTCATTGAAACTCCTCCAATTGAAACCCTCAAGGCAAATTCAAAGACATAAACCATTTTCACATTTAAAACAGCCTTAAAACATAAGTTTCATCTAAATAACTTGCTCCCAAAAGTGATACAATACTTTTCTTAAGAATCAAGACTAAATCATAATTTCCTTTTTGTTTTTTAATAATTCATTTCAAAAACATAAGTCACCCCTTTCTTAAATAATCCAAATAAAATAGTAGAAGTCTTTAACTCATAATTTTTCAAATAACATTTCAATAAAGTCTGGGATTCTATCAGAATTTCGGCAGTACCTTCCCTAAAACATAGACTCTGCCACCCTTTACGGGGTTCCATCCAAACCATTCCACAACCCTCTTTAAAGGGTCCAAAACCAAATTAGCTCAAAATCCAACTGAATCCAAAGATATATTCCATTTTCATATTTCAAGAAAACCAAATCAAACTTAAGTCAATTTCCAACGAAGTGAACTTGATTTCAAAGCTTTAAAGAAGTGACTTTAAAGAAACACTTTAAAACCGTCCGTTTCACAAAACCAAATAATAATCAAATCAATCAAGCATTCATGTTTGTCCAAAACAACCAACATCACATAAGACTTATATAATCACTCAAGTATATATTTTTACCACATAATATCCGCATATAATAATTCCAATTTATAAAATATATTTTTATGAAAAGACCCCTACCTCGACAAATTGAAACCATAAACCAAACGCCTCTCAAAAATCCTTTCGTCTCGACCCAAAATCAATGGCAGCTTCAAAGCACAGCCCCACACACTTTTGTAGCAGCATAAACAGGTCTAAATCACAACAAGCAACCTCAGTTACTAAATCCCAAGAACATTAATATCATAAAGGCTTTAATACAGGTACAGAACACTAACGCGGGGATTTTCAAAACATAATTACCTACTGAAATGACAAAACGAGGCAGCTACAAACTCTGAGCACGGAATGCAAGCACGAATACACAATCCTATGACGGACAACACCGCAACGCCTCAACATAAGTTTACAGGGCAGCGACAAAAGGCCTTCCGAATCAGAAATGCTTACCAATACAGAGGACTCAGTGGCTGTTTCCGGGGACAGAGGCGGCGGAGGCAAGGTGCGGCGACACCCAGCGGCTCTTCCTCCCTCCACGCGACCCAGACGGCGGCTGCAGCAACATTTAGTGACTACAGTATTTCCAAAATTAAAAAAAGACCAAAGCTAATAACAAGACCTTTACCGCAACTAAGAAGAAGTGACTGAGCCAAGTAGCGGCATCCCCGGCGGTGGTTCCGGTGGCCATAGGACTGCTCCTGGCGGCCCAAATAGCGGCAAGGCTTCCTCCTCCTTCGGCAGCAACAACAGCGGTGTTTTCTGGCAACCACAGATCTCCAGCAACAGTAATAGAAGCTCCAGCTATGCACCGCGGAGCAGCAGTTCGGCAGTGACGGAGGTGACGAGATTAGACACGGCGCCTCTTCTCCTTCGGCCATGGCTCACATCTTCTTCTCCCTCTCCTGTTCGTGGCTCCAACGACGGCGGCAAGGACGGGTTCGACGGCAAGATCCAACGAAGCTGGCGGCGAGGATGCGACAGTGGCAGTGCTGCTTCTCTGCAGCGGCGGTGGCCAGACAGCAGCGGTGAGGCCCAGCACGCTGCGCGGTCTTCCCTCTCCTCTTCTCTTCTTCCCCTGCTTCTGCCTCCCATTTTTTCTCCGTTGCAGTGAGTGGGTGCGTGTGTTTTGCTGTGTGTGCTTGTTGTGTTTGTGTGTGTGTGTTGATGCTGGGTTGGGAAAAGGGTAACCGGGTTAGGGTTTTCCCAATTTGGGAATTAGAGTTTAGGTAAAATTAGGTTTAAGGGTAGTTTTAAGGTCCCACATCGGTTGGGGAGGGGAACGAAGCATGCCTTATAAGGGTGTGGATACCTCTCCCTAACATGACACGTTTTGACGAGTGAGTGTAGGGGGCTTCGGCTATCACGCCTATCGTCAAAGGCAAAACCGTGAGGCCTTGTGTGCCAAAGCGAACAATATCGTGCAAATGGGTGGTCTGGACTGTTACGGATGGTATCAGAGCCGGAGCCTGGATCGATGTGCCAGCGAGGGCATTGGGCTCCCTTAGGAAGGTGGATTGTAAGGTCCCACATCAGTTGGGGAGGGGAACGATGCATGCCTTATTAGAGTGTGGATACCTCTCCCTAGCATGACGCATTTTGACGAGTGAATGTGGGGGGCTTTGGCTATTATCCCTATCGTCAAAGGTAAAATCGTGAGGCCTTGTGTGCTAAAGCGGACAATATCGTGCTAGCGGGTGGTCTGGGCTATTACATCAGTAGCAGATACTGCACGATACCCAGACTCGGGAGCCTCTCATCATATCACCTATGATCCAAGAAACCTAACCACAGGAACAGATTATGAGAGCATAGAACAAATTTTTGGAGATAATGACCAAGGTATGAAAATTAAGCATATTGGAAGTACATTAATGAATGCATCATTATCAATTAGACCCTTTCAGTTACAAAACCTGCTCCATGTCCCTACCATATCCAAAAACTTAATAAGTGTAGCCAAGTTTGCATTAGATAACTGTGTCTATTTTGAATTTTGGTCTTACTTGTGCAATGTGAAATGCCAGATCTTTAAGAAAATCCTTCTTCAAGGACCGCTTAAAGAAGAACTTTACAAATTTGAGGGAGTTCAAATTGTTCCAAGAACTCTCAGCCTTAATAAACACAATACACCAACTTACTACAATACTGTTACTCTTTCTCACACTAAAATAAACCAAACAGTCAATCCCTCCATTCCTTCTACAACACAACCATAAGTTACCAAAGCTGATCCACTTATACGTCTCACATCACCACTCATATTAGCACCTATTGTTGCAGAAAAGCCAAACGAAAGCACTCACCCTCACACTAAAATACACTACAAAATCAATGCCTCCATCCCTGCTATAACACAATCACAAGTCACCAAGCCTAATCCACTCACACCCCTCAGCCATCACTTATACCAGCACCTATTATTGTAGAAAAATCAAATGAAATCACTACTACTCACACAAACCCACACTCAATTCCAAAACCAACACAGCCACAAAATAAACCATCAAATACTCACAGCACAGTCCAGCAAGCAACAAAAGAAAAAGAATCACACTCTACTAGTGACTTGTCCTCTAATAGTGAAAATGTAAATAAGCCAATTAAGGATGCATATGTCTTAGAAGCAAGTTTACTAATAGCTTGTAAGAGTATGAGTCCTACTGCACAACTGTGGCATAGAAAATTGGGCCACCCATATGAAAAAGTCACTTCTATTGTAATGAAACAATGCAATGTTACTGACAATAATCCAAGAAATAAAAACAACTTTGAGCCTTCATTGTGTTATGCTTGTTGTATTAGCAAAATTCATCAATTACCTCATTTTAATTTGCAAACAAGTTACGTACCTTTGGATTTAATCTTCTCTGACTTTTGGGGACCTGCACCTGTGTATAGTAGAGCTGGTTGCAGGTATTACATATGCTTTATTGATGCAAGCTCAAGATACTCCAGCATCTACCTGCTATAGACAAAAGGACAAGCTTTTGATGCCTTTCAAAAATACAAAGCAGTAATTGAACTCAAAATAGGACTGAAGATAAAAGACTTGCAAACAGACAAAGGAAAAGAATATCTCTCTACAACCTTCACCTAATATCCTGAAACTAATGGCATACAACATAGATTTACATGCCCTTATTCTCACCAAAAAAATGAAAAAGTAGAAAGAAAGCACAAACACATTATAGAAACTACTCTAACCCTCTTGGCCCAAGCAACCCTTCCCTTAACTTTTTAAGGTGAAGCAGCCCTCTCAGCCACCTACCTTATCAATCTACTCCCAAATCCAAAGTTGAACAATACCTCACCTCATGAAGCTTTTACGAAAACTAAACCCAATTACACCATTCTCAAACCTTTTGGCTATACCTGTTATCCATTTCTAAGACCATACAACCAAACCAAATTCAGCCACAAATCCTAAAGATACATCTTTGTTGGCTATGCTTCAAACCATAAAGGATACGTTTGTTTTTTTCCAACTGGCAAAGAATTTACATCAAGAGATGTTATCTTCAATGAACATGAGTTCCCCTATAACTAACTGTTCCCCTCTTAAACCATCCCCCACCCAGCATCCTCTCTAACCCAAACCTCTCCACCTCTCGTCTATCTACTCTTAGCTACTACTTTAGTAACATTTTTCTCTCCACCTCACACTACTCTACAGTCATCCGCACCCACCCTGCATCCCCTTCCCACCCAATCTCAACCCCCAAGCCCCCCTACCCTTGCATACATTACATGAAACTTCCAATATAGTTAATATAATACCTGAATCATTACCTGCTTTACCTGTTCCTTTACCTAATAAATGTACTTCTCAACCTGCTGTTGCTAATGCCTCTGTTAGTGCTTCCTCTGTCCCCACCCTTAATCTGCTCACATTAAAATCGTGCTGCCACTTCTCCCTTCTCCTCCTGCCTCAGTCAACTAGCATTCGATGCAAACTCACAGCAAGACAGGAAGTCTCAAGCCCAAAACCTATGCAATAGTGCTCTCTACCCCTGTCTCTGATCTCACCCACTCCCTGGCCCAATCTGTTCAACAAGCCCTAGCCACTCCTCATTGGAGGCAAGTCATCCAAGAGGAGTATAATGCCCTGATGCACAACCACACATGGTAGCTAGTTCCCAAACCTCCACCACACACTGAACCAATGATTGGATCCAAGTGGGTTGATAAACCACTATTTATGGTTTATCTTGTGCTCAATTGAGTGGTTTTTATCTATTCTTTACCCACTTATTCATACTATTTGCATGGTTTTGTATTTACCTTCCTAATTATGTGCTTTGATTGAAAACATGCTTCTTTGGCCTTAAGTTCCCTATGTTTAATCCTCTCTTATTACCATTAGATGTCTTGATATGTGTGTTAAGTGATTTCAGAGATTACAGGGCAGGAATGGTTCAGAGGATGGAAAGGAAGCATGCAAAAGTGGAAGGAATACAATAAGTTGGAGGAATTGCTAAGCTGTCCAGCCTGACCTCTTCGCACTCAAACGACTATAACTTGAG
Organism: Arachis duranensis; assembly: GCF_000817695.3. Classification (NCBI taxonomy): domain Eukaryota; kingdom Viridiplantae; phylum Streptophyta; class Magnoliopsida; order Fabales; family Fabaceae; genus Arachis; species Arachis duranensis. The sequence continues at coordinate 75,840,328 of NC_029778.3, read as the reverse complement.
CTACAGAAATCCGAATGATGCGGTTCTATTTGCGTTGGAAAGCTAACGTCCGGGGCTTCGATTTGATATATAATTCGCCATAGTAGCCGTACAGATAGGCGACGTGAACGCGCGAATGACGCGCCCACATCGCATCTGCAAACTTCAATCCGCGCGGAAGCGTGGACGACGCCTCCGCGTCACTTTTCCGCGACCTGTACGGACCAAATTTCACAATCAACGAATTCTGGGCTATTTATAACCCAGTTTTCGGCCCAGAGAACACAGATTAGAGGCTATAAAGTGGGGGAATGCATCCATTTAAGAGGACGCATTCATTACTCACAATTTTAGGTTTTAGATGTAGTTCTTAGAGAGAGAGAGAGGCTCTCTCCTTTCTCTTAGGATTTAGGATTAGGATTCCTCTTAAAGGATTTAGGATTTCAACTCTTCATCAGGTTCAATATTTCTTTTACTTTATATTTCTCTTCTACTTTGAGATACTTTAATGCTTTTATTTGTATTTGATTTATGTTGCCCAATTGGCTTATGAACTTTTCCATGTTAGATTTTACTGCTTTGAATGAATGTTACTTGAGGTATGCCAGATATTTACGATTTGAATTTAACTTTCCACATTATTGACTTTAATTGATTGACTGGAAGCTCTTGAGTTATCAACTGTTCATGATTGATTGTTATGTCAACTAATTAACTGGAATTCTACTAACTCTAGTCTTTCCTTAGGATTTGGCTAGGACTTGGGAAATCTAACCAATTAGTTCACTTGACTTTCCCTTGCTTACGCAAAGGTTAACTAAGTGGGATTAACTTCCATTCTTATAGGATTAACTAGGATAGGACTTCCGAATTTTCATATCTTGCCGAGAGAATTTCTCATACCTTGCCAAGAGTTTATTTTACAGTCATTTATTTATTTTATTTGTCATTTATCATACTTGTTCCTCATTCTCAAAACCCCCAATTTACAAAACTCATAACCAATAATAAGAACATACCTCCCTGCAATTCCTTGAGAAGACGACCCGAGGTTTGAATACTCGGTTATCAATTTTAAAAAGAGTTTGTTACTTGTGACAACCAAAACGTTTGTACGAAGGGACTTCTGTTGGTTCAGAATCTATACTTACAACGCGACTTTATAAAATTCTTTACTAGCAAAAATCCTAACGTCAAAATGGCGCCGTTGCCGGGGAATTGCAAACGTGTGCCTTATTATTGGTTATTGTAAATATTTTACAAAAAAAATATTTTTCTCTTACTTGTTTATTTGTTTTTTTTCTCTTCCCTCTTATTTCTGATAGCTATTATGAATTCTCACCCCTCTCGCTTTGAGTTTGGTTCTAATTTTGTTGCAAGGAATGGAAGCTATAACAGGACTATGCATCAAGGTGTAGGCAATCAAAGATGGATGGAGCCAAGAGGATTTGATCAACCCTTTAGGCAACAACATCCTCCTAGATATCATGGACAGAGACCATTCTACAATGCATACCAAGCTGATAGATATGGTGGACCGCCTGATAGCTACCAACATGCCCCACCCTGTGTTCAGAGACCATCCTTTCAACACAACCTCAATCCACCATACTCACAAGCTCTTTTTCACCATTCACTACCACATGATCCTTATCCACCCCAACGCCAATCCAACTATTCCCAACAACTACCACACCCCTATGCACCATGTCCATATCCATCAAGCCAACAATCACAGGTTCGCCTCGAAGAATCAGTAAAACAATTTAATGCAACCCTTCATCAACTGGAGCAAGCAATAAATCAATTATCTTCCAGATGTTCAGGCACTCAATAGACTCCCATGGCTTCATGTGGAGAATCTAATGAAGAAGACAGCACGAAGAAGACACAAGAAGCTCCAGTGGACAGCATAGAGCATAACTTCGTACTGGAACAAGTAGAGGATGCTGTCATTGTAGAAGAAGAAGAGTTGGTTGAAGATTTAGGAGATGCCGAACCTCCGCAGGAATCCAGAGTTGTGGAGAATCCCGTCGAAGACGTTACAATTAATGGTAAGGAGGATAGTGCACAACCCCCAAGGCAACTCAAGACGCATGTTTCTTTGATGATGATAGTCACCAGTCAAAGTCCTCCTAGTGATGAACTTGCAGCCGCAAGTGAATTCTCTGAGACATAAGAATATTCCCCAAGTGAATACGAAGATGATGCAGAGGTTGACTTTTCTCAACCTCCTATTTATGACTCAAGTGATGAGGAAGATATCAATGACTTTGATCAAGACATGGTTGAAGTTGAAGAAATTTACAAGGAAGTGGAGGAATTCACGGAAGACCACAAGGGAGTAGAGCTTGAAGAGCCACTAGAAACACCTATCCCAAGGCCATTACCACCCAACACAGACTTCAAGTGGGTAAAATCCTTAGCTTTTATCTTTACTTTTCCACTTGAATATGGTTTACTTGAAACAGATGGCCAGCTTAGAGCTCTTTCTACTTTAAGAGTAAAAGGGAAATGACTCATACTCAGAGCTGGTGCACAAGGTTCAATAAGGTTCCACGCTTCAACTTGAAGTGCACGGATTGGTATCATGTTTAATCGAATGGATCTCGGAAAACGTTTGGTCATCTTGGTGAGAATACAATTTCTGAGTCGCCCGGATGGAAGAATAGAGATCAAGCCAAAGACGGGTGTAGAAGAAAAGTTTGGGATCTTGGAGTCTATTCTGACATTTAACACTCCGAGAGCCTGCAAGCCTGTTTGAACTCACACAAGGGCTTTACGTACTCTGTTTGGGACCCCGGAGGATGCTGTCATTCCAAACACTGGTGGAGATTCCTGGACGAATTCAAGCACAAGCCACCCTAGCAGGAAGCTCATCAAATGTCCAACTTAAGGACTTTAACTAAAAGTGCTAGGTGGAAGACAACCCACCATGGTATGATCGTTCCCTCTCTATTTTACTATGTTTTTGAATTTTATTTGAACTTGGAATTTTTGTATGACATTCATTGAATTTTGCATTTTGCATACTGCATATACAAAAAAAAAATTTCGCATGCGACGCGACAGCGTCGCCAACGCGTCCGCGTCATAGGTGCGTTAGGAGGAAAATAAATTGAACAGAGAGTCACGCGAAAGCGTGGCTGGAGGCGTGCCTTTGGCACAAATCGGTCCACGCGATCGCGTTGATGACGCATCCGCGTCATGTGGGAAAAACGCCTCCCACGCGTCCGCGTCACTCACGCGAATGCGTGCCTCAAAATCGACGTAAAAAGGGTGTATGGCCGAAAGTTGCGCTGAACCTGTGCTGGTGCTGTGCTAGAAGCACAAGCCCTACCACGCGAACGCGTGCCCCACGCGTCCGTGTCATTTTTCAAAATAGGCCATCCATGCGATCGCGTCACTCACGCGACCGCGTCCCCCTAAAATTTGGCAATATGAGTTTCAAACAGAGAGTTGCGCGACTGCGAGGCTGCCCTCGCGCTACTAGCACAAACCATGTCACGCGTCCGCGTGACCAACACTCCCGCGTCACCTCACTTACGTGTTACCCGCGCGAACGCGTGCCCCACGCGTCCGCGTCACCAGCGGCGCACAGCTTATCCTAATCTGCCAAAATATCTTATTTTTTTGTTCCCCAAATCCTACTTTTTCTTTTCCTTTCTTATTTCTTCCTTCCTCCTTCTTCCTTCTTTCTTCTTCCTTCTTTCTCCTTTCTTTTTTTTTATTTTCATGCATTTTTATGTTGGTGTTGGAAATTTATTTGGATCATTATTTTCCATATTTTGCTTGTGGATTATTAAAAGGAACTGTTTGACAATTATATATTATTTTTATAGGATTGCTTGCATGTTCAATTTAATACTTCCAATACCTTATTTACCATGCATGCTATGTATTTGTGAAAAAGCCCGTATGACATTGTGCATTCTCAATTATTCTATCCTTCTACTCTAATGCTTGCTTTTCACAAAATCCTTTTTAATATTTTATTAATTGAATATAATTGTCAATAGAAACGTTATTGTTAGTTTCTCACGACTAATAATACATTAAAGCTTTTAATGCTTGATTTACACTACTCATGCCTTTGCCAGCATGCCAATAAACATCTTGCATTTAATTGCCTCAATTTATCATGCTATGCTTCCAGTGATGTCCTAATTTCATGGAATCGCGACCATGTGTTAAGGACATTCTTCTTTATTTTGGCATGATTCTTACTAGTACTGCCCTCTCCCTTGCTCTATCCCTTTGACTTCATGTCCCTTTCTCTTCTCCTTTTTTCAGGCTGGCCACCAGGAAGAGTAAAGAGAAAAACCTACAACGAGCACCGGCTGAGGAACCACAACCCCCGCCACCTGCACATCTTTGCATGCACCAATCTCCACGGGTTAGTTATTCTCTTCTTAACACCAATATTCTATTTTCTTTGTTTGTTCATTGCTGCATTTGCATATTTGATTGCATGTTTGTTTGATTTTATGCATTTAGTTACTACTTGGTTGAAGTAATATTTTCTTTTTCAAGAAATTTTTATAGTATTTCACTAATTTAAATCAAAAATTTTGTGTTAAACTTGTTTGGAAGTTGTATTTGGAACATAGTTTTTGAGGCAAAGAACACACAACCTGTGAGATTTTGAGCTTAATTGCATAGTTACATTATTTAACCATAATATTTTATTCTTGTGTGTTTTCTTCTCTATAATTACAATCTTTACTTTGTTTCAGTCTATATGTCCATTGTTTAGTATATTTACATGCTTGCACATGATTGAGGCCATATTTGATTATTAACTCACTTATCCCAAATAAAGCCTATCCTTTTATGTCACCCTTGTCAGCCACTTTGAGCTTTTTAATCCCCTTTTGTTTTATAACCACATTACTAGCCTTAAGCAGAAAAACAAATTAAAAATCCCAAGTTGAATCCTTGGTCATCTTAAGATAGATATTGTGTATAATTTAAGTGTGGGGAATTTTATGGGAACATGGGATGATAGGAAAAAAGGGAATTAAGTAGAATAAGTTATTTGAAAATTTGGGAAGCATGCTCATATGAAATCAAAATAATTAAATTACCATGTGCATTGACAAAAAAAAATTATTATTAAGTAATTAAATAAGGGGACAAAATTACCCCAATGTTAAGCTTTAATAGAAAGATCAATGCACATGTGATAAAAGTAAAGAAATATCAAAAGTTTGGTACATGAGTATGTGATACAAAAGTGGGAATTATGGGTAGTTAGGCATGAATTTAGAGTTATATAAAGTGTGTGTGTGTGTGTTTATGTGAGAACTTAGGCTATTCAATGATTCAATTTATAGCTCACTTAGCCATACATATATCCTCACCCTTGCCTTGGCCCCATTACAACCTTGAAAAGACCTCATGATGTTTACATTGGTATACTAAATATTTGTTGATTGGTTAGCTGAAGAACAAAGTTTAGAAAGCATGATTAGAAAAGATTAGAGTGAAGTACCCTATACACTAGAGAAACTAGAGTCATATACACTACCAGTGAGGGTTCAGTGCTTAATTCTATGTTCCCTGCTTTCATGAGCTATCTTCTTACAAGTTTACTTGTCTTTTATTGTGTAATTTGAATTAGTGAAATCTGATTTATGTTTGTCTTGGAGAACTTATTTATTTTTAACCAAGTAGGTAGAAACATCTTAGCATGTAGTTGCATTTACAGGTTGCATTTCATACATTCTTACCATTCTCCTTCACTCTTTTAGTTCTCTTGAGTTTAGCATGAGGACATGCTAATGTTTAAGTGTGGGGAGGTTGATAAACCACTATTTTATGGTTTATCTTGTGCTCAATTGAGTGGTTTTTATCTATTCTTTACCCACTTATTCATACTATTTGCATGGTTTTGTATTTTCCTTCCTAATTATGTGCTTTGATTGAAAACATGCTTCTTTGGCCTTAAATTCCCTATGTTTAATCCTCTCTTATTACCATTAGATATCTTGATATGTGTGTTAAGTGATTTCAGAGATTACAGGGCAGGAATGGTTCAGAGGATGGAAAGGAAGCATGCAAAAGTGGAAGGAATACAATAAGTTGGAGAAATTACTAAGCTGTTCAGCCTGACCTCTTTGCACTAAAATGACTATAACTTGAGCTACGGAGGTCCGAATGATGCAGTTCTACTTGTGTTGGAAAGCTAACGTCTGGGGCTTCGATTTGATATATAATTTGCCATAGTGGTCGTACAGATAAGCGACGTGAACGGGTGAATGACGCGCCTGTGTCGTATCTGCGAACTTCAATCCGCGCGGACGCGTGGACGACGCCTCCGCGTCACTTTGCTGTGACCTGTACGGACCAGATTTCACAATCAGCGATTTCTGGGCTATTTCTGACCCAGTTTTCGGCCCAGAGAACACAGATTAGAGGCTATAAAGTGGGGGAATGCATCCATTCAAGAGGACGCATTCATTACTCACAATTTTAGGTTTTAGATGTAGTTTTTTGAGAGAGAGGCTCTCTCCTCTCTCTTAGGATTTAGGATTAGGATTCCTCTTAAAGGATTTAGGATTTCAACTCTTCATCAGGTTCAATATTTCTTTTACTTTATATTTCTCTTCTACTTTGAGATACTTTAATGCTTTTATTTGTATTTGATTTATGTTGCCCAATTGGCTTATGAACTTTTCCATGTTAGATTTTACTGCTTTGAATGAATGTTACTTGAGGTATGCCAGATATTTATGATTTCGATTTAACTTTCCATATTATTGGCTTTAATTGATTGACTGGAAGCTCTTGAGTTATCAACTGTTTATGATTGATTGTTATGTCGGCTAATTAACTGGAATTCCACTAACTCTAGTCTTTCCTTAGGATTTGGCTAGGACTTGGGAAATCTAACCAATTAGTTCACTTGACTTTCCCTTGCTTGCGCAAAGGTTAACTAAGTGGGATTAACTTCCATTCTTATAGGATTAACTAGGATAGGACTTCCGAATTTTCATATCTTGCCGAGAGTTTATTTTATAGTTAATTATTTATTTTATTTGTCATTTAATTTACTTGTTCCTCACTTTCAAAACCCCAATTTACAAAACCCATAACCAATAATAAGAACATACCTCCCTGCAATTCCTTGAGAAGACGACCCGAGATTTGAATACTCGGTTATCAATTTTAAAAAGGGTTTGTTACTTGTGACAACCAAAACGTTTGTATGATGGAATTTCTGTTGGTTCAGAATCTATACTTACAATGCGACTTTATAAAATTCTTTACTAGCAAAAATCCTAACGTCATGGGTGTTCCAAATCAAGAAGCACCTAGATGGTACTATTCAGAAATACAAATCCCAACTCATTGCAAAAGGCTTTCACTAGTGAGAAGGGGTCAACTATGACCAAGTGTTTAGCCCCGTCGTCCATCCGGCCACAGTCTGGATCATGCTCAGCCTAGCACTCTCCAAGGGATGGCTCATCCGGCAGTTCAACTTCAACAATGCGTTTCTTAACGGGGATTTATAGGAGACCATTTTCATGTCTCAACCCGAAGGATTCACCTCTCTTGCTCAATCCCTTCATGTCTGCAAGCTCCAGAGATCCCTATATGGCTTGAAACAGGCTCCCCGTGTGTGGTTCACAAAATTGAAGGAAACCCTCAATCGATTCGGCTTCACCTACACCAAATCGAATATGTCACTCTTCACCAGGTTCTCGCACTCGTCTGTCATGTACATTTTGGCATATGTGGACAATATTCTAGTCACTGGGACGTCCCAAATGAAACTCTCCAACCTAATTGCTCAGCTAAATGCTGTGTTTGCTCTAAAAAATGTGGAAAAAATGAGCTACTTCTTGGGTATTGAGGCTGTAAAACCGAATGACAATGACATGCTCCTATGCCAAACCAAATACATTAAGGACCTGCTAACCAAAGCAGGGACACGTGATGCCAAGGCCATACCAACACCTATGGTATCCAGTCTCAAGCTATCAGCTTATGGGTTCTGTGTATTTCTAGGTCCAAACCTAGTCTTATGGTCAAGTAGAAAGCAAAATGCAGTCTCAAAAAGCTCCACAGAGGCAGAGTATCAAGGGTTAGTTGCTGGCTTGACTGAAATCCTATGGGATCCAAAATTTGATGAGTGAAATGAAAATTCATGCTCCACCACACCAAACCTCTACTGTGACAGCCAAAATGTAATCTTAATGGCTGCAAACCCAGTCCTACACAGCAAGAGCAAACATTTTGAACTTGATCTTTACTTTATAAGAGATCATGTTGCACAGAAAAAAGTTAACATACTGTACATCTCATTCGAAGACCAAATAGCTGATAGCTTCACAAAATCCACCTCCAGCCTCAGTTTTCTCAAATTCAGATCCAAATTCAGAGTTACAAAACTAGTGCTAGCCAACAACACTTCCAACAAAAGCATTAATGTCAAAGAAAATTCCAAGAAACAAAGCAATAGGTTTGATGTTAGCAGTAATGCACAGACAAGCTGCAACTGAGTAACAGTTAGGAAGTTAGTTACAAATAGAAATTACAAAAAGTCTCTACAAGTAGTTAGACACTTATAGTTAGCTAAGATAGTTGCATTTTCAACTATATATATCAATAACACCTGTAAGAGAAATCAAGAAAATTCTATTTTTCTCACAAATCTCAGATTTGTTCTCTTTTTCTCTCTGCTTTTTCTTTATTCTTCACTTTCTAGCCTGATACCTTACATTTAGGTTCTCCTCTCATTCCAAAAAAAAGAAGCTAACCTTAGTTATAAAAATCGAGACGATAATTTGCTCGACTAAGCTACTTGGTTATCGAGTCATTGGATCACTAGTTCACCCGATGGGATACATATTAAATTTTTGACTCAATAATAATTAGATAAATATATAAAATTATAATAAAACAAAATTTAAATTATAAAAATTATTATTGAATATTCAAAATTTTGAATAATAAACTAAGAATATTACATGCAATCAAATCTAATTAATCAGATAATATATAAATTACAAATTATCAATCTTACTTTTTTGGTACATTGGCAAATCAATATATTTAAACACATTTATATCCAAATGCATTAAAATTAGCAATTTTTATCACACGATTCTTAATAGATATGATTATGGGATTGGTGTTTAACAAAAGAAATCGTCAAACCGGTATGGAGAAGACGTAACAATACGCCGTTAGCGAAAACTCATTAATGCCCCCATCACAACACAATCTTGCTGTATTGTGTGAAAGTTGCCAAGTTGCCAACATGCACACCCCCTGTTTCATCAATAAAATGTGTAACAAAAAGAGGAGGGTTATTATTATAAACTAGACTTCAATCGCGATTAAATTTATGAATATCTAATTATTTTTTTAATATATATTAAATATCTAATCTTTAAAATTTATGAATATCTAATTTTTTTTGAAATATATATTAAATATCTAGTCCTAAAAGTTTCTAGGTGTATTAACAATTCGCCACAGTCGAATTGTCCTTTTGAATTTTTTAATATTAATTCAAACCAAAACGCCCTTGTGTTATTGTTCATTAAAATAAACAAAAAAAGTTTCATAACTTAATTCGGCTGAGTTGAACTGATATTTTGAAACCTTTACACAAAATCAATTTACAATTTGGCATTCCCGTTTTGATATTTTACAATTCACTAACCCTGTTTTTTTTTTTCAATTCCAACCTCCCATATTTGAAAAAATCACAAACAACACCCATATTTAAGAATTACATGTCAATGATAATCATATATAAAAAAGTTTAACCGGCTGCTATCACATAGTGTATCAAAAACCAAAGCTTCACCTGCTTAGAAATACAGTCTAATAATAGAGCGAGGTGTTGACTGCTCCAAAGGGATCAAACTCACTCTTGAAATCCATAACACAATATATAAAATTTGGGTAAAGTATATTTTTTGTTCCTAAAGTTTGCTAAAAGTTTCAAAAATATTCCTAAATTTTGATTTGTTTCAATTTTGTCCCTCAAGTTTTCGATTTGCATCAATTTTATCTTTATTACTAATTTTTTGATAATTAATATTTTTCTTTTTAAATATACCCCTCCCTTATTATACCTATCATCATCATCATCACAACCCTCTGTCCCTCTTTCTTTCTCTCTTTTCATCTTCACCATCCTCTTCACTCCCATCATCATCACAACCCTATGTCTCTCTTTCTTTCTCTCCATCTCCATCACCACCATCTCCGTTGAGGCCCAATATTCGATGACCACCGTACCACCCTTTTTTTTCTTTTTCGCGCAAACTCAGACACAATGAAACAATCGCTCTTCCTCCTTCTCTGTTAGCAAACAGAGAATGAGATATGGGATAGGTTCTATGGAACTGGTTTTTGGAGGAGCTCTTCTCGCAGGATCCCTCTAGCAATGCTCTTACCACTTTTCACTCTCAATATGTTCATTGAAATTTCAAAAAGTATGCATTTTTGCCCAACAATGAAGTTTAAAAAAAAAACCATACTTTTTGATTATGCAGGTGTTTAAAGATGTGGTCTTTTCTCTCATCCTCTTCTTATTTTCTCTCTTTATTTTTTAATTTTTTTTGGGAGAGGAGAGGAGGTTGGAGTATGATCATGGTCATGATGATAAATTTATTTGTTTTGGATGTTGACATTTTGAGAAATGAGAAGAAGTGTATTGAAATGGATCATGTTTGGTTCTTTGTCATTTAATTTTTGTGTTATTAATTTTCCAATGAGGTATAATACGAGTAATATTAAAAGGAAGAAACTTTGTTGTTGGGGTCAGGGTTTTAGGTTGGTGTGGCAGCAAAAGGATTTTGCTTTACTTTGTGTGAAATCTAAAAACAAAAAAAAAGGAAGAAACTTTGTTGTTGGGGTCAGGGTCTCAGGTTGGTGTGACAGTAAAAGGATTTTGCTTTGCTTTGTGTGAAATCTGAAAACAAAGAAAAGGTATTAACCCAACTAGTACTAATAATTAATGAGGCTAGATTTGCTAACAGAGAAAAGAAGGAAGAGCGATGGCTTCGTTGTTGCTGGGTTTGTGGGAAGAAGAAGAAAAAAAGTGGTGGTCATGATTGGGGCTCAACGAAGATGGTAGTGATGAAGATGGAGAGAAAGAAAGAGAGACAGAAGGTTGTGATAATGATGATGATAGGTATAATACGGGAGGGGTATATTTGAAAGAAAAATATTAATTATCAAAAAATTAGTAATAAGAGTAAAATTGATGCAAACCGAAATTTGAAGGACAAAATTAAAACAAATCAAAACTTAGGAATATTTTTAAAACTTTTAACAAACTTCAGGAACAAAAAATATACTTTACCCATAAAATTTTTAGCATTATATGTTGTAAAGTCTTGGATTCAATGTCCAAGGTTCAAACCCGTATTCATACATCTAGATGTCTAGTGAACTCACCCATTCTAGTAGCTTATATGATGCAATATCGATACATTATTTCAAGTTTCTAATATTGTACACAGTTAAGTTTTCCAATGTTATAATTGAAGTTTAACTTACAATATTATTTTACCATGATAAATCTATGTATCTTGATACCAGATTTTCAATTTCTAATGAATGAAATTATATTCACCACAAAAATGTTACTCTCATATCTAGCTCGGAAAGTTTTAGACTTTGATTTGAGCATGGTTGTAAGAACCTAACCAATAATTAAATCGGTCAAGTTATAAGTTTATTAGTTCAACCGATAAATCATTAGTTGAATCGATAAAATTAGTTTTACGTAAATAAAAAATATAAAATTATAAAAAATTAAAAAATTTAAAATACATATCTTCACCAATATTTTAAAAACAACCAAATTTCAAATTCTAAAGATAACTAATACAAAGATAATCATAAAATTGGTTAGTACTTAGTACCACTACAATAATATTTTAATTTGACACAATAAGGATAATAACAATCCATGAACTATATTTAAGGAGTGATTTCAAAGTCGGAATACTGTTCTTCATCTGACAAATGTGGAGCTACATCTTAATTGTTTTTATTTTGATTTATATTTTTTACAGAATTATTAGTCCCATCATCATTTCGATCATCTTCCAAATTCAATTGATCTAGCATTATATAATGTTTCACAAATCAAGATAAAAAATAATATAAAATATTTTATAAAGCATACCAAAATTATAGTTGATCATAATTCATAAATAAATAAAAGAAAACATACCTAAATCATCTAAAGGTGATTGAAGAGGCATATTTGTAAACTCATTTTGTAAAGCATCAACTTTTTTAGGAGTTAAAAATTGTGGTGAATCTTCCAATATCCATTCCGAATGACCATCAAATGTATCAAGACAAATTAGATTATAAACTGGCTTTCTCATTTGGTTCCTATGTTATTAATATACTTCATTACTACTCTTATGATTATTAAAATTTAAAAATAATGCTTTCAACTTAAAATAATTAAAAAAGTACATTTGTTGTAACTTTAAGTTGTAATGAACATAAACAAGATCATTAAGTTTTGATGCTCTAACCGATTCCTCTTCTTTGAGTGAATGTATTAAAAAATACTCAGTTACACTCACAACCTGAAAAACTACAAGTTTGGCTTAAAATATAAATCGTCAACTTTTGCAAATTTGGCACTTCACAACTATAAGAATTTCGCTATTGATCTTAACATAAAAAAAAGAATAATATATCACAATCATAAATATCAAATCATAAATACATCAAAAACATAAAAGACTAATTTTATGAAAAAATTCACCTTGCATAACAGTACTTTGTTTACGTATTGCAGACGGTCTTCCAAAATCTTGTTCAACATTCTTGAAGATACTTATCTCACTTGTCAGCTTAGAATTCAAATTTGGATCACCGTAAGCATATTTCTCAATGACATCTAGCAGGCTAGAAGTCATTTGTATGTACTTTTCAAATTTTTCGGTATTAAATAAAAAAGCTGAATTTAACTAATAACCAACGGCATAAAGATTTTTCCGAAGTTGTGAATCCCAACGTGTATCTAAAATCTTCAAATAAGGATAAGCAACCTTCTTTTTTTTGTTTTGAAACCTCTTCACCATCTCTCCTCTAGCCTCATAAATAGCTTGATAAAGAAAACACATTACAACTCTATCTTCACTGTCCACAATACGTAATACACAAACAAGTAGCTCAGTAAGCTTAACAATATTAGTGCATTGACTCCAAAATTTAGAATCCAAGACTTGATCCACAAATATTTTAGCTTTTGCTTCTTTAGAGTAAGCTGAGCTTGTCCATTCTTTAGAGGTCACCATAACTTTCAAAGGATTCTTTTGAGCTAAAATACTATGCAAAGCAATAAAATTAGTGGCAAACCGAGTTGGAGCTAGACAAAATATTTCACGTCCGCTTGTAAATTTTTTCATCAAGAACAACGAATAGCAATGATTATAGATATACTTGGTGATCATTAAATTTTTTCATCCATTTTGCAATAGCAATATCACACTTCTCCACAATTTCTTTGATTTGGAGAACACTTTTGATAGTTGGTTGAGTTCCGGATGTTGTTGCCGATGGAAAAAAGGATTGTAATCCTTTGACTTGTTTTTCTTTTCTAGAGCTAGGTGCTGGAACTCTATATTTTTATTGTTATCGCATCTCATTACGTTCGATCTTGTCAAATTCTCTTTCAACTTCATCACAAGCATTATAACTTTTTGCATGTTGTTCTTGAGTTTTTCTTTTCGTGGTTCGAATTTCTTCAATGCTTTGATCAAATTGGTGTCTCATTGCAGCTGGCACCTTTCGAGATGACTCAATATCTCCTTTTTATCCAGCCAAATGAAGTTTAAACTGATGAATTTCTCCACTCCTAATAAGCTTCTCACAATATATACATAACAAAATGATTTTTTTCAGATTCCACAACTTATTTTCAATTGTCCCATGCAGGATAGGTTTTTGCTCTATTGTTATTTTTTTGGGTTCCAATTGATGCATCAAGAGTTGATCCTTGTTCTTGCAAGAATGGTGTTTCTGATGGTGTATTTGTTGACGCCATTCTAAAACAATATGGAATGGCAAAGGTATAAAACAACAACTATCCCAAATTCACATCACCTATTCTCTATTTCCTATTCAGCAACCCTAAATTCATAGCAACATCAACAAAAACAACTATAAATACTAATAATCAGAAAAAAGACATCAATCTGCCATTAATCTAAATAGATTTATAATAAAAAATTTAATAAATTCAAAAAATTCATAATCAAGAATCAACAAATTCAACCAGTTATAATTAACAATATAACATAAACAGAATAACTAAAAAAACAGAGATAATGCAGAACTTAGAGAATTGAGGAATGAAGAGATCGCCAACCTATCTGATAGAGGACGCAGAAGACGCGATGACGATGCTAAGCAAGCAGCCGCAACAAAGAAAACGACTTGCGAGCCAAAACGCAACGGTGTACGAGACACGGTTAGAGACGCACAGTGTCTGGCGAGACAAAGAAGACGAGACGGCTGGCGGTGAGGTGAGGTGAGGTGAGGTTGAGAGAAACTATGGTGTGATAAGCTGAGGAAAAGACTTCAAGGAGGGCTAGAGCCTGAAGGGGTTACTGAGAAATGGGTGCCGTTTAGGAGATTAGGGTTAGGGGAAATGGGGTATTCGAGTGTCTTTTTTTTTCTTTTTTAAAGACCCAAAATGATGTCATTTTGGCAAAGAAAAAAAAAAGAATTTTGAACCGTTCGAGTTACATAAAATCGCCGGTTTTTTAGTTTTCATCAAAATCGGATGGCTCAACCCGATTTTCTCCAATTTTATTCTTTATTCGATCAGATTGCTCAACTAAACCAACCAAATAACTAGTTCACCAATTTCTAGTTTAATCGGCCGGTCCAGTCTGATTCTTATAACTATGAATCTAAGTACTAGATTATTGACTAGGTAATAACATGAAATTAAATTGATTAAGGTGATAAATATTTTTGTTTTTGAATAATAATTAAGTGATAATATTTTAAATTTAATTTGATAATGGATAAATCTTCATTAAAAGACGTCTATAGGACTTCAGTTAGGCACTTAGGCTGCGTTTATTTCTGAGAACAGGATAAGACAGGACACTGAGAACAAGATGAAAAGGACAGAGACATAAAATTTTGTGT
Source organism: Arachis duranensis (assembly GCF_000817695.3). Lineage (NCBI taxonomy): Eukaryota > Viridiplantae > Streptophyta > Magnoliopsida > Fabales > Fabaceae > Arachis > Arachis duranensis. Next base: position 75,825,190 of record NC_029778.3, on the reverse strand, counting down.
TCTTGTATTCTGTTTGGTGATAAACTAGAACAAATTATGAAAATTTAATTTATTCTCATTTTTTTCATTCAAAAAATTTGAGACAAAAAATATAATAATAAAAAATTAACAAAAAAAAATAAAAGAAAAAAGAAAAAATAAATTGTGTCTCTTGTTATTAGTGTCTCTGTGTATGTTTTTTCTGTCAGAATAAATACAAAATACACTAATTCAATATTTCTAGATATATTGTCTCTTAAAATAAACACAATTTTATATCTCTGAATATATTATTCTGCATTATCTCTACGTCCTCTCTATATAAACAAACACAATCTTAAATCCAAGGTTGTTAAACATGTAGAAAATTAAGGCTGATTCAGTTTCTAGAAAGCCATGATTATTGTAGATTCCTAATTAGCTATTCACGACATAAAATAAATTCAGTTATTTATTTATTTTTGGTAAGTTCACAACAAAATCAGTGGTACCACTCTGATCTGAGAAATGTAATATTAAATTAAAATATTATTATTATTAGATTCAGGACAAAAGACCAAGAAAACACAAACGACTAAGCTTTAATTATACAGCAAGTTCATAAGGTTGTTAACATCTATATATATTGCATTATAGTATTTAAGGTTATTGGATATGAACAATTGTAGATAGATAAAATCTATATATAGATTCCATAGTTGTGTTAAATAATCGGAACGCACATATCAAAGTTATTATATTAATCCATGAGCCGTATTTTAGGACTGTAGAACGAGGTTTGATTTGATTTCTGAAATCGACAAGAATTGACCGATTGAATTTAAAGTTGTTGCAAGGAACCTTCTTATGATGGATACACCTTTAATAAGTAAATGTTTTCTGATGGTGTTTCTTTATATAAGGAAATTTATGTCTTTATTCAATTAGCTTGTATAGATATCCAATTAGATTATTATTTAGATGTGATATCCTCAGGCTAGTCCGAACATTTTCAAAGACAAGGGGAGAGTTTATTTTATCCTTTCAAGCAAGAAATTATAGTTATTAGTTAATTAAGAGCCGACCTCATTGGACTAGTAGGTTTTTTCCACAAGCTAACTTTGTTTTGTTTTATTTTGTTTTTTCTCTTAGAAAATTGATATTTGTGTTTATGTGTGTTTTTTATTTTGGAAAAGAGATGCTGAGATTAATTAGAGTATATATAGTCTAAAACGATATTTATTTTAGATTAGATAACTCCTTAGATTTAGATTTTTATAAGCAGAAGTCTCGAACAGCTCATTGAAAAGAACTCTCATCTTCATCTGTAAAGAAAAAAAAAAGATTAAAAGAGATGAGAACTTAAAATTTCCAGTAGAATTTCAAACAGACAAAGCCGTATCATTCTATTAGAAAGATTTATAGTTAGATATATTAATTGCTCGTTTTTCCTTTTTAGTTTATGGTTTTCAAATAAATAACCAACTTTACATTATTTTCTAATTACATCTAACTTTCGAGGGTATAATACATAAATATAGGTGGTAATAGTAATATACATGTATATGTTTTTGCACCTAATAAAATAATGGCTAGAGACGTGTCACGTGTTCGACTAGTCTAATTTATCAAAAAATATTGAATTTGTCACTTCAAAGCATTGTTAAGAGAATCGATTTGGTTAACTGAAAATCAGCTACTAAATTAGTTCGGTTTTGAAAAAATTAGTAAAAAATGTATTGATAAAAAAAAACTTGCTTCAAAACTTTGTGCAGACAGTGAAAAAAAAGGCTTCTTATATATTAAAAAAAAAATTAAAAGATTACGAGATACTTACAAAAATAAAAAAATAATTCTCACAAAGTACGAAAAACTAAAATTCATCATTCTAAGTTCATCCCCAAATTCTATTTAGAATATTATCCTAAAAATATTTTTATATATAAAATTTTCACCCAAATTGTTACAATTAAAGTTTGTACCTACTCACTTTTTAAAATATATGAGAGATTTATAAAAAAGCAGAACATACTCACTTTTTAAAATTTTAATTTAGATGTTATTTTAGTCTCTTGTTAAATTTTAATTATTAAATTAGTATCTAATTTTTTATTTCGTTAAACAAATCAATTTTTTGCCAAATTATTTTGAGTTAAAACTTGTTTTGACCCTTGAAATTTTAATTCCGCCTGAAATCTAATTTACTCAATTAAAACTCTCAAATATGAAGTCGTGACTCACATTTGTCTCCAAAATTATTTCTATTAACTAAACTCTAATATAGTACATTAACTTGCTAAAGTGTATTTTCACGTGGGTTTCATCATATTGCCATGGTAGAAAGGTAATTATTAAATTATGTATGTGACAAAAATTGGTGTTACTCAATTTAACTTCTTCCAAAGATGTTAAAATCCTAAATTGCAGCTATATTTTTTCAACATGTTTAAAATTTTGCTGAAAAGATTATGGGTTCAGGTAGCCAAGCTTTAGGGAGCTCTGCTAGGTTGTGTTCTCATGGCACCTCTATAAGGAACTTTAACCATGATAGATTGGGGAAGATTCTTAACTGGTGTGACTGTGGAATATGTCTAGTATTTTAGTGGTTTGAGACGGATGTCAATTTTGAGAGACCTTTTTATAGGTGTCCAAATTATAATGTAAATTCAATGTCTTCTTTTTCAATGTGTTGATACTAAAACTTTTGTTAATGAGTATTATAAATTTTTTTCCTTTTTTAGGTTGATGATAGATTGACAAACTTGGGAGGATAGAATATGATTTTTTTTGTGTGAACAAATGGCAAAGAAGAAAGCAGCATAATAGAAGAGCACAATATGCAAACAATAATAATAATTGGAAGATAAATTTAGCATGGATAATTTTGGATGCTATTTTTGTAACCCTTTCCGTATCTTATCTTCTCTAGTTTGCTTTTCTAAATAAGAGGTAACTTGTCAATGTGATATTGCAGATTCACTTTGTTTTACGCAATTGTTCTCATTACGAACATGCGAACCTCCTCTAGGGGGATAATTATAGGCTTTGCTCTATACTCTTTTATCCTTGCATTGACTTCTTTGCATGCATTGTTACAAATGTTATCCAGCTTAGGATCATGGCTAAAGTATGTCCTGGTTCATGATTTTCTTGGACATTTTTTCAAATAGGCCCAAGTATCCTTATTCTTTTTTTAGGCCTTTTCGTCTTCTGATCAAACCCATATCTGATAGTTTTTCTTGCACATTCCCATAATAAGCGTCCCAAATCTTATTCTTTTTATTGTTTGATAAAATTTTTCTACATGTGCCACACACAAAACCTATGATGTACTCCAAACATCACCTCTTATACTGCTAGAATTAACTCCTATCATAATGTGCAGTAATTTATTGAACACATTCGTCTAAATTATAAAGAAATTTATAATCATGCCTTAAAGTAACCCTCAAAGTTTTAATTTACGATCTTAAATAGACCCTAAAATTCATTTATGACTCAAACCAGACCCTTAAATTAACTTTATAAAATCAAAACTACCCTCACAAATAGCAACACAAAAGTTATCTACAATGACCTAGACAATGACATATATATGGTTGTTGGCATATTGTCTAATAGTTAAAGGAATTTTCCTCCGAATTGAGTCTTCAAGAAGGATCCATCTAAACCTATCAAGGGGTGACATCCAGTCTTGAAGACTCTCTTGCATCCATTAAGACATATGTATATTTTTTTAAAAATAAAATTTCCTTCAGGTTGGGGTATCACTCCAATCTTTACGGTTGAGCCAGGATTACTTTTTAGAAGAGTTTTTACAGTCTCTGACCTTGATCAATGTATATTGTCTTCTACATTCTTATAAATAATATTTTTTGCACCACTTAATGCTTTAGTAAGAGAAGATTTATTTAAGTCTAGATCACAGTTTTTTAAAGTAATTAGAGGTTTTTCCTTGCTTTAGGTTAGGATACTTTTTTATTGTTTTGACAAGCTTTAAGGCTAGTCACTTTCTATTTGTTGTCCTATTCTTAGTCCTCCTAGCAAAGATATGGTCATTGTTGAATGTCTTTATTTATCAGCAAGTCTCTTCATGATAGACATCCACAAATACATGATTATTTTTTGTATGAGATCACATCTCTAACAGTTTGTTGTCATGTGAGAATGCTCTCAATTCAATCTTCAAGGACCTTTCAGAAGCTAGCTACTAGCATTCCTTCAATTTTTCATATCCAATAACCTTGTAGTAATTTCTTATTGAGAACACATTTATTGTGTCCTCCTCTAACCCAACCAACTTATCAATGTAATTTCTGACATAAACTACTTTTTTATTTTCTTTACTCTTAAAATTTTCTCCATGATAAAAGACAATTTTTATTCCATCATTCATCTACAAATACAAAATAAAAAAGTCGATGATGATCTCAAAAACAGAGCATAAACCTTTAACTTAGTTTAGCCACCAAATAAAGTAGCAGTATCTTTTAACTACAAATTTTCCTAATAAAAACAACAATATAGACATATAAAAACAACATTTTAACAAAGACATCAAACCAAAAAATGCCACTTTTTTCTTCAAAAACGAACAAAAATTCTAGTACTATAAGAAAAACATTGAGTACCGTCAGATTTATGGTCGAAAAATAGAAAAAAATCTAACGGTACGGTAAGTTAATTACCATAAGAAATAATCAGACGGTATAAATCTTGCTGGTAAATATTTACTATCAAATTTTCTTCGTTCGACAGTAATTACCATTAGATTCTGTGACAGAATATAGTTAGTATGAAAATGGATCAAGTTGGATGGTACCATCGGAAATTTCTAACGGTAACGTTGGCGCCAGATCATTTGTTTTCCCGTTATATTACCAACGAATTTATCCAATAAATGCCGACGAAAATATTTTTTTGAATTTTTTTAAAAATAATGTTACCATCGGAATATTCCAACGATAATTCTGATGATAACATTTTTCAGTTTTTTTTTTAAATTATCTTTTTCTGTCCATCTCTAGTGTACCCTGATAGTTAACAATTGAAATAGTGCTTCAAACCTGATGTGAAGACGAAAAATATAAATTATAAATACTGAATAATGGTAACTGAAATATCTAAAAAAATACTAACTATTTTACATTCACAGAACTATATTTATAGTCATTGAAATATATACTACGAATACAATTGTAGTTTTCTAATTATCATCGAACTCGTCTTCCTCTTCTTCGTCGCCATCGATCCTGTTTTCTTCTTGAAGATCGTTGTTCTCTAATAGAAGTGCATATGCATCTAGTCAAAGATCAACGATGTCATCATTCATAACAGCAGACCTAAGAGAGACTGGCTCACCAGTATCAAGCACCGTTTTTGAAGGAGTTGGGTCGTTAATCTAGTAAGGTTCCTGACCCTCTATCGTATCATCAGACTCGATACGGCCTATTGGCTTAGTCTTAACTACAACCACCCAAATAGACTTGCATGAACTTGGATAAGGCAAATAATATACCTGTTGTTCATTTTGAGGTAGTATAAAAGGATCGTAGTATCTATATTTCCTAGTTATATTAACTTTAGTGATATCGTAACCCTTGTGCTTTCGTGTTCCTTGTCGTGAACTTGGATCATACATTCACATTTAAATATGCACACCTTGTACGTAGTGCAACAGAAATAATATAATTCAATTATATTGTGCAACACACCAAACCAATCAGAATGGACCCCACCTGAATTCCCATGAACCCAAACTCTGGCATTATCTGTTTTCTTTCCAATCAACCATTGTAAGGTATGGAACCGGTGTTTGTTAACATTGTAAATCCGGTAGCTAGTGGCCTTATTCATTGGGCTCCAACTAAGTGCAACTAGTTCTGAATCTGTTGTGTTAGTTAGCTGCACGCTGACATATTCTCGGAACCAATGTGAAAAATTATTCAATGAAGTCTCTGGATTTGCCTCTCGAAATAACCTATATGATAGAATAGGATAACAAATTTTTAATTAAATTAAAAAGCTAGTAAGTTACTAATTGCAATATTTACGAAGACTTAAAAAACTCACAAGGTAGGGTGAAATTTGGTCACAGTTAAGCAACATATGCAGATATGCGGTGTCGATCTCCTTCTACTCTAACCAGTAGTCACTGCCAGCACCCATTGCAGCTCCTTCCAACAAAAAAATTGGGTATGTTGTTCAACTTAACAAGAATTCTCCCCTCTCGTCATTTCTTGTAACCATTGTTCTACATGACTCAACATGAGACAGAAAATAGAAAGAGCAAAATATGAAAGTTTCCTTAGCCAAAAATGTCTCGCAGATGGTGCCCTCAATTCAAGCTCTGTTATTCACGATGCACTTGAATGAACCAATCATCCTCTCAAATGGGTACATTCATCGAAATTGAGCCGACTCACATAGTATTACTTCGTACGGTAGGTGGACTGCTAAATATTTCATAACGTTAAAAAAGGATGGAGGGAATATTCTCTTTAGCTTACAAAGTATGATGAGAATGTTCTTGTTCATGACTGTGAGGTCATTGATGATATGTTTTGTAGCACATAACTCCCTAAAAAACTCACTTATTTCCATAAAGGATTTTCAGATGTTGGTTGGAAGTTCTTTGAACGCGATCGGAAGCAAAGACTCTATGAATACATGACAATCATGACTCTTTAACCCTGCAAGCCTATCCTGTGATACGTTTGCACACCTGCCTAAGTTAAAGATGTAACCATTAGAAAATTGTAATCTTTTAATCCACCTACAAATATTTTGTCTCTACTCCATCACTTAGAGAGAACACCGCCTTTGGTTTAGCCCACCGCCCATTATCAAGTCTCTTTAAGTTCAGATTTGGCTGCCTACAAATGTCCATAAAGTCTATCCTAGCTTTATTGTTGTCATTTGTTCGCTCATCGTCTATTACTATGTACATGATGCTATCAAACACATATTTTTTCAATGTGCCTCACATCAAGACAATGTCGAACTAAGTTGTCTTTCTAATAAGGCAACTCCCAAAATATACTTTGTTTAGTCCAATTATACTCCCTGCCATATCCTGGAGGTCTCAGATCTGTCCTGTTATCGACGATTCGTGGGATTCTTATGACACACTACCAAACTTACCTAAATCTTATCAGTACACATACACCGAAAATACTTAACAATACACATAAATATCTTAGTTTTACACCAAAATTCGCTATAAATACACAAAAAAATTAATACTGCATTTTTTTCTTTTTTTCCCTTATTTCTTTCTTTTTTTTAGTTGAATGAATGTAGGTTCATCCTCTTCCAAGTAATTTTACAGCATTATGTGTTTTTTCTTCTTCTTTATTTGATTTTTTTATTTGATTTTTATTCTTGTTAAGAGAGTAAAATAAGAAAAAACTTGAGAAGGTATAACAAGAAGAGAAAGATGAATAAGAAAAAAAAGAAGATGATGATGATGATGATAAAAAGGAAGAAGAAGAAGCAGCAGAAGATGAGGAGGAGGAAGAGAAAGAGTTTTGAATTATGCAAAATTTATCAGTACAAATACACCAAAAATTCTTAACAATACACATAATATCTCAGTTTTACATTGAAATTTGATACAAATACACAAAAATATTTTCTTTAATGCTGTATTTTTTTATTTCTTTTTTTTTCTTTTAGTTGAATGAATATAGGTTTATCCTCTTCTAAGTAATTTTGCAGTATTATGTGTTTCTTCTTCTTTATTTGATTTTTTGTTTTTATTCTTGTTAAGAGAGTAAAACAAGAAGAAACTTGAAAAATTTCTATGGCAAAAATTTTGGATCAGGCAACATCATCAATAGGGTAAAAATTCTACAATAACGACGATAAAAATAACGACAATACGTATAAGAAGAAGACGATGATGACTATAACGATGATAATCATGATGATGAAGATGATGGAGGAGAAGGAGGAAAAGGAAGGAGAAGAACAAAGTCCAATGAGAAAAGAAGGAGGAGGAAGAGGAGGAAGTGGTGTTGGTGATGACGATAACGAAAGAGAAAAATAACAAAAAAAAAGAGAAGAAGAAGAAGACGAAGGAGTGACGACGAAGAAGAAGAACTTGTTAGGAGTTGAAACTCATTTTGGCCCCTAAAATTTTCAACCGGCCTCAATTTTGACCCCCAAATTTATAGTCACCCAATTAACACCCCCAAATATTAGATCGTGCCCCATGTTTGCCCCTGTAGCTATCTCTATTAACGGAGATCTGATGTGGCACGTTAAGCTGATATGTAGGAAACCCTAAAATGACGTCCTTTTATGTTTCCTCCCAATTTTCAGTCAATGCAACGTCGCTTAAGGGCTTCTTTGGGTTAAAAAAGTTTGGTCAACATATAGATGAAGACATAGAAGTAACTTAACCCTTCTTCTTCATTCTCTTTTTCTTATATTCTTCTTCTCCACATTTTTGTTCTTCTCACATGCTTGACTGTGAGAAAGGAGAATCAGAGTAACATTCGTCGTGTTTTGGACTGTTGGGTGAGGTTCCTGAACAACTAGCATTGTCGCGGAAAGAAATGACGAAGATCATGTTAGGAAGTGAAGTTTTATTTTTTTTCACAAATTTCTTGATACTCTGTTCTTGGCTTTTGTTTTGGTTTTTGTATTGCATTGTTATTGTCGAAGCAAGGTGCTGGTTATATCTAGGGCATTGGAAGTTGCATGTGAATGATGCTAGGATTTTTTTTCCTTGCTGAAGAAGAGAATGTCAATTGTATCTTTTGTTGTCTTTGAATAAATGTTATTATGTGTGTATTATTGCTTGTATTTAAAAAATTTGTCGTTTAAAAATGAATGATGAACTATTGTTCTGTTTAGAGTTTGAAGTCGGTTAAGCCAGTATGCTTTGTTTTTTTTAAATCATTGTTGAGATTTTTGTTATTTTGCAATATAGATGGATGATGATATAACAATTGTCATTCAATATGGAAGAAGTTTTGAGACAAAAGAAGATCGAAAAGTGGTGTATGTCAGAGACCAAATTGAACAGTTGTTTGGACTATAGGAAGATACATTAGACTGTTCTCAATAAGAAATTATTACAAGGTTCTAGGATATGAAAACTTGAAGGAGTGCTGGTGGCTAGCTCCTGGGAGGTCCCTAAAGACTGGATTGAGAGCACTCTCACATGAGAAGGGGCTTTTGGAGATGTGCTTTCACACAAAGAATAATGAAGGTGCAGTGCATGTGTACCTTGATTATAGAAATTCTGAACATGAAGGTGATGAGGTTCCATAACTAGTCTCTATGACCCCCAATCCAAAAACTCCTGTATCTGACACCACCTCAAATCCATCTTCATGTATCCCAAACACACCCTTTGAACAAAATATTATCACATTCCCTGATGCAAACTCTGTACCCCCAGGCCAGCCAAACTCTACACCTCCAACTCAGCCCAACTCTGAACCTCAAACCCAACCCACCTCAAATCATCCAGCCCAACCCACCTCTGAACCTCCAACCCAGCCCAAGTCAAAATCTGTAGCCTAAACCAATTCTTCACCTATAGTCCAGCTCACCTCAAATCCTACATCCTAGTCTACCACCTCCACACCTCTAGTCCAACCTAAATCAATGCCTCTTTCTAGGCCATGTTCTTCTAAACCAAAAACTAATAAATCTGAGAAATCTATTCCAATCACCACTACAAAAAAAGTCTGCAACAAGTGTCAAAAAGAATTCAAAGTCTATCCCAAGGAAAGGTGCTGTCAAGAAGGTAACAATACCACCACCAAAACGAGTGACACGATCAGCTTCAATATTTACACCCAAAGGGAAGAAGGCTATTGGTGAGGTCCCTACAATGACATTAAGCAGTGACAGTAGTGACTCGTATGAAAGTGTGAAAGATAAGCTCTATAGGCCTGGACCCGAGGCTTTTGAGAATTCAAGCGATGATGATTCTGATTCTGAGATTGCTACAGCAAGAGCTAGGGAGTTGAAAATGAAGAAGAATAAGGCAAAAGGTAAGATATGTCTCGAAAACTTGTGTGAAGAAGATGAGCTGATAGTTCAGAATTCGAATGAGGAAATTGATTTGGGTCAAGTGATAAAAAAAGTTAGTGAAGTCCAACCACCATATGATGCCTTTAATGTATACCACGATGATTCCAATGGAAATGATTCATGGAAATCTGAGGAAATGAAGACCCCACCTATTTCAGACAAAAAATCTGATGCGGATGATGACGATGCTTTTCCAATGTTCGTGGAGGGAGCAAGATTTGGAGAGCTAAAGTTGGAGGTCGGGATGAAGTTCAATAGCAAACATGATTTTATTGAGGCAGTGAGGGAGTTCACTGTACAAGAGGAGAGGCAAATTAATTTCAGAAGGAATGAGAGTTATAGGGTGAGAGCTGTTTGCAAGTACAAGAAGGAGGGTTGTAAGTGGATTACATATGCCTCTATGGATCATGAAGAGACTTGCAGGCAGATGAAAACATTCAACAATAACCACATATGTGCAAGGAAGACTAAAAATAGGGCAGCAAATAAGAAGTGGCTAGCCCTAAAGCTGGTAAAGAAAATAAGAAAATACCCTCACCTCAAGCATAGAGAAGTGTATGATTACTTCAAGAGAAAGTGTGATCTTGACTTGAATAAGTCCTCTCTAACTAGAGCCTTAAGTAATGCAAGGAACATTATATATGGGGATGCGACAACACAATACACACTTCTCAGAGACTATGTAGAGATACTACTGAAAAGTAACCCTGGATCAACAGTTAAAATAGGAGTGAAGCCGCAACCTGAAGGAGAACCAACTTTCAAAAAAATGTACATATGCCTTGATGGGTGCAAGAAAGGATTCAAGGCTAGGTGTCGGCTTCTAATTGGGCTAGATGGAACCTTTTTGAAGATACACTTTGGAGGACAAATACTAGCCGCAGTTGGACAAGACGCCAACAACCACATATATGTAATCGCTTGGGCCATTTTAGAGGTCGAGAACAAAGACAATTGGCGATGATTTTTGGAGCTTCTGTTGGTTGATCTGGGTGATGTAGCCTCTAACAGCTGGTGCTTTATGGCGGACATGCAAAAAGTAATATTTAAACTTTAAAAATTTTGACTGCAATTTTGGGAGACTGTGTTGGAACATAATTTAAATTTAAGAGATCATATAGAGTCTTAAGTGTTAATTTGGGGGGCTTAATTGGGGCTCGATAACATTAACTGCTAACTATTCTGCATATTATGGCAGGGGTTAATTCCAGTAGTCCGTGAATTGATGCCTAAAGTGCACCATAGGTTTTGTGTGTGGCACCTATGAAAGAATTTTAACAAGCAATGAAAAGAGTAAGAGTTAAGAACCATGTTATGAAAATGTGCAAGAGAGATAACTAGGCATGGCTTTGAGTAGAAGATGGAGAAGGTAAAGAGAAAGAATGAGGTGAACAAATGCCCGAAGAAAAGTTGGACCAAGGCATACTTTAGCCATGCTCCGAAGCTAGATAATATTTGTAATAACGTGTGCGAGATCTTCAATGCAAGGATATAGGAATATAGGGCAAAGCCTATACTCACTATACTAGAAAAAGTACACATGTTCGTGATGAGAACAATTACAAAAAATAAAGTGAAGCTGCAACACCACATTGGCAGGTTACCTCCTATTCAGAGGAGTAGACTAGAGAAGATAAGGAAGGAGTCCCAAAAATAGCATCTGGTGTGGTATGGTAATGATGGCTATCATAGATTTGAGATTCATAGGAGGCCAACAAACATGGTTGTTGACTTGGAAAAGCATATATGCACATGCAGATTCTGACAGATCACAGGTATAAGATTGTTTTTTATTTGGTAGTAGTTATAAAATGTTTCAGATATACATTTGAGGTCTAATTGCCAACTTTTGTAGGAATCATAACTTTGATTGAAATAAATGTGTTAGGCATACAATTTAGCTTGGAACAAATTCTGCTTTGATTGAATATAAATTGTTTGTGACTGAACATCCTCTCTGATTGGATGTAATCTAAATTTCAGGCATGCCATATGTTCATGCATGTGCTGCAATAGCTAGACTCGATGGGAATCCTGAAGACTATTGTCACAAGTGGTTGACAATGGACTTATATAGAGAAATATATAAGCATTCCTTGAATTTCATCCCTGAACATACAAGCAATATGGGAGAAGTCTAAGTATAGTAGACCTCAAGCTCCCAAGATTCAGAGGAAGTTAGGTCCTTTGAAGAAGAAATGACGGAAGGATGCAGATGAAAAGCCTTCAGGAAGTAAGAAGAGTAAGACAGATGCAACAAAACTAGCTAGAAAGTACAAGGAGTTTTCTTGTGCTTACTGTGGGACAAAAGGTCACACGAAGAGAAGCTGCTCCCACAGAAAAGCTGATGACATTGCAGCTGTCCTTACTACTGCTGCAGCAGCTGTAATAGCTAAGAAGAAAGAAAAGAGTTCTAATGCAAATGAATCCATAGAGGGTCAGTCTGCACAAGACGGAGAAGCAGAGGGTGACCCTGTTCCAGCAACTGATGTTACTACTTCTAAGGCCCCAACAAATACTAAGGCTCCTTTAGAGATTATGCTATCACAGGCACCTTTTTCACAACCAGATAATGGAGATCAAGAACAAGTAAGAATCCAATATGTCCTATTATTTGTGTTTTTAACGTTTATTTTGAATATCTGTTTAATTTAATTGTGTATTAAATTGATGGGCACTTATATTCTACTTGCAACTATAGGTAACTCCTGCAACAATGCCTAATAAATTACAACTTAAGAAGAAAGCATCTCCAGTCCTAGGATCAACAAGTGTTGGCCCATTACAGGGAGTAAGTACTGGAACATCTTTAAGGATGGTTGAATTCATAAAATTCGTCCCAACACCAGGACTGAAGCCAGCATTCAAACCTCCTAGGAAGAAATGAATGATATTTAGTTGTGATAGACTATTATAGTTAGGGTAGTTGTTTTTCTAATTATGTTTATCTTGTGTCACTGGAACATGGTTATATGTGTCCAAATACTTGACTATTTTGTTGAAGAATTTCTGGATGTATTTTGTTCATGACTTTCTGGATATTTGTTCAGTTATTGGCAAGCAATGCTTTTGGATATTCATTATGAATGCCCTTTTTTTTACCCGAAATGTAGACACTTTATTCCAGGTTTATGAATGGTATCAGTATGTTTAATACTTAGCTTTACTTCTTCACTATTGCAACATTACATATGTACCAGAGGAGCTAACACCATGCTTCTTTTTCATGAAAATCTGAATACAATGCTTTCATTCACCCTCAAAGTACACACCTTTAGGTCCACACTTTTAATCAAAATTTAATCATACTTACACCATACATAACAGTCACAAACATACCTAAACAAATAACCAAACTTACAATACTAATTCATATTTTCAAACACCTATTTTCAACTTTCATTGAAGTAATTGTACATGCTAAATTCATCTTCCAACTATCATCACTGCTTGTAGGTTGTGTTTTGCCCATTAAATTCTATTCTTCCTTGCCATCTGCCCACATAAAGAAACCACACCACATTCTCCCAGAACTCTGCCAATTTCACATCAACCAACAAAAAGAAAAAAATTTAAGATTACTCATCAAACAAAAGTACCAGTAGCAACACATTGAAGAAGAAGAAGACGACATTGATAACTTACATTATATTTTGGACACCCATAAAAGAGTCTCTCAGGATTGACATTCGTTCCAGACCATCGAAACACTGGACACATTCCACAACCACCCCGATTAGAAATCTTCCCCAATCTCCCATGAGTAAGGTTCCTCACAGAAGCCCCATGAGAACATGATCGTGCAGAACTCCTTACAGCTTGACTTCCTGAACTCATCATTTCTTCAGCAAAGTCTTGAACGTATTGGGAAAAGAGGGATGCAAATTAGGATTTTATCATCTATGGAGAGGTTAAATTGAGTTCATTCAACTTTTGCCACATCATTCACTCATCATACATCTATATTCTGATAAATTGGGTGCAACGTACATACACACTCTGTCAACTTAACGTGCCATATCAAATTTTCGTTAATGGAAATAGCTACAGAAACAAACGTGGGACACGATCCAATATTTGAGGGTATTAATTGAGTAACTATAAATTTGAAGGTCAAAATTGAGACCGGTCAAAAATTTCACGGGCCAAAATAGGTTTCAACTCGACTTGTTAGACTTATTTAATTAATTAAATGACTTGTACGTAAAAATTAATTGTTAATAAAAATACTTATGAGGAACTAAACCATATCATCTCGATTTAATTTATTAAATCTTTAATTTGTCTTAAAAAACCCAACAAGCCAAACCAACGAGTGAAAATCCTTGGGCAACATCTTAATTATTATACAAATTTCATAATTTATTAAGAAAAGTAAAACTTATATGCATTACACAACCGCTGTTTAATTAAGTCTCTACAAAAGGAGGAAAAATCTAACGGAAGAAAGATTCTTATTTAATTAATTAATTTTGCTTTTGTCTTCTGAATTTCAAATAAAACTCAACTCATCATTTAATTTGCTTAACAAACTCTCCTAATAGTTAATTAAGAAACCTAAATTCTATTGAATCTCTGTTCCAAGCTGACGTCACCAAAAGTCTTCTTAATTTTGTTGACCATAACATGCCAAGCCATCATAATCCAATAAGTCCCACCCTAAAGCATTATTGTCAAATTGAACCTTTTCATCAGTGGAATATAGCATAGGATCATGATGCCTAGAATAGTCGAAACCAAGTTCTTCATAGACACATAATGGGTGGTAGTAATCTGATGAAGATAGTAATAATTGGTTTTGTGAGATGAAGTTTTTTGATCCAAAAGCTTGTGATGATGAAAATTGGTGTTCTTTGCTAGGTGTAATAATAACATTTCTATTATTGTTATTATTATTATTATTATTATTGAAGCTAAGGAACATAGAAGTTTCGGAAAAAGATTCAGATGCCAAAATTGTTTCCTCATTATAAGTGATGCTTTTGCATATGTGATGACCATAATAGCTTGTTCGGAACAATGGTGGATTGTCTTGAATTTGTTGCACTTTTTTTGTTGCTGGGCAACCTTGATCATTCTTGTGACTGCACCTATAATAATTCCTGCATGCAACAATTTTATTGAATCATATGTTTATTTTATTAATATACATGATTAGGTTATAATTGAATTAGGAATAATTTGTTTTTCTAATAAATGTTGCTTTAGTTTACCTGTTTCTCCATTAGAAAATTACGTGTGGTTTGATTTATAATTTTATTTTCAATATTTTTTATTTTTAAAATTTTATGAATAAAAAAATAAAAAAAATAAAAAGTAAAGATAAAAAATGTTTTATTATTTTTATTATTTTTAATAAAATTTTAAAAGTGAAAATATAAACCAAATTCACTGTAATATTATTAAGATACATTTATGTTTGAGTGTATATATATTAATTAATTTAATTAGTTAAAAAAATATGTATTATTTTTAAAGAAAATGATTAATAACCCTAGTATTTTGAAATGAATGGTACAAATAAAATTAAGAATTTAATTTTGATGCATTGTCAATATAAATAAAATAATTTTATATATGTATCTAATTATTAACGTTTTGTTGGCAAAAATAATTAATTTTTACATTGATCGTATGAATAGCTATTCAAAAAATAGATGGGATAACATTTTATATTTTCAGTGCACTAAAATTAAATTCATAAAATTAAAGCTGGAAATTTCATTGAAGAATACCTTAGGTATTTTGAATTCATTGTCATCTTTTGTCCATATTTTCTCCATTCATGTCCATCTTCAATTAAAATTGGACTGTCCTTCTCCCATGTTGGTACAGATGATCTTATCAAATTCAAGACATATAAATTTGGGTTAATTAAGTTAGTAAATAAATTCTTGTTTGTTTTCTTTTGAAAGCCTTCGGAATCAGATATCATTAACTTAAAATAAAATTGAACCCAAATATTGTCTGGGACTACATTAGTACACTAACCTAAAAATTGAAGAGACAAAACATTTGTTTGACATAAGAGTTTTGTACTTAGGAAAAGATCAAATTAATGAAGAAAACACCCGTGACAAAATCATATGAGAGGCATATATATCATTTCGGATAAAAATAAAAGACAATACCATAATAATTAATCATCAAGAAGCTAAGAGCTATTGAGAAAATCTGTACATATAATTAATATGAAATTCAATAACATACATAAAGTAATTATTTGATATATACCAATATATATCTACGTACACCCTATAATATATGATTATATTCTTACTTTCTTAATCGATTATTGTTTGTGTGATGAAGACTCGGAGAAGAAGTAGTAGAAGAGAAATCTCTGAATTTTGCAGAATCAAAAACCACCCTTCCATCGGAGAAAACATCATGATCAATAGCATCACTTTTAGTGGTAGTAGTAGTGTTCAAGATCAAAAGGGAATTCGTGAATGATCTTAGTACTTGATGCACAAGATCTTCAGCATATGGTAATAGTACCATTAACCCTTTATCATCATCATCATCATATGATCTATTTAGATAGTGATGATTATTGGATTTGTTATTATGAGCAACAAGCACTTCAAGCAATTGATTCGCCATGTCACGCCCTCTAAGTAGCTCTTGTTCTATTATTTCTTTTCTTCCCCTTGAATTTTGATTCTCCATATTTTTTGTGCGTAGTAGTAGAAATTAAACCCTCACAAAATTAGATGATGAGAGAATATGAAAAGTATATATAGTGGAACTTTGATTAATGTTCTTTTTATATAGTGATGATGATGAGAGGCAAGTAGTGTTGATGAGCTAAGTAGTTTAATTGGAGAACACAGCCAATGGGGCTTTGCCACGTATAGGTAGGGGGAGAGAGAGAGATTTTTCTCTTGTATATTGCAACTGATGTGTTCGCCAGGAGCTTGGATTCATAGGTTGTTGTTTTTCATGGAAATGCATCATGATGATGACGTCATCATTCTTACTTAGTGCTATACGTGATTGCGTGTGTTTGAAAATTTATTTAATTTTTTAATTTGTTTGTAAATAATACGTATATTAATTATAATAATAAATTATATTATTTTAAATTATTTAGTCTTTAACATATCTCTTTTTTCATCAAAGAGTTGTGATTCAATCCTATTAGAAATATAGAAAACTTTTGATAGAAAAAGATCGATCAAAGAACCAAATTTTTTCAATCATTCTTATGAGTATAAGTATATTTTTGTCCTATAATATATATTTTTGATAATTTAATATGGATGATCTGAATTGAAAAAATTATCTATTCTAATCAGATGTACACAAAAAGGACAATTTTGCTCTCAATTTGAGGCAAGGCAATTATTCTTGTTCAGTCAAATTAAACGGATTAGCTAGTAATTGTATTATATATTTTTGGGAGAAAACGTGTTTTTCATTGGTTTTATTTTTTAATTTTTATATTTGAACTCATGGTTAAATTTTAACAATTGACAAAGACTTAGCTTGAAATAATCAATAATATTAAAATTAATTAATCATAGTAAAGCTTGATTAACTTTTGTTTTAACCTAGTTTCGAGATTATTATTTTCCGGATTTGTCCTCCACTAATCAAATAATGCTTTGTGTATCCAAGAACCTATTATGAAATTTTAATGGAATTCTGACAATGAAGTCAGGACTGGTTAGGATTAATTAATAGTAGTGATGAATATGAAATTAGTTACTTTACCTTTAGTAGTTTTGATTAGATTGTAATTTGAATATTAATGGATCCTAATATTACTTCTCTGAGGCTCCTTATTATTTGTTTTTATTTTGCATGGATCCATCAATTGTAATATCTGGATATGATTTGAAGCGTGAGAGTTTCAAGGATTTTATTATTACATAGATATTATATAGATCGTTACATAAAGGTTACAAAGATGGCTTTATTAATAAAGATATTTTTCTAAACGAGACATGACCTAAATATAATCAATTTATTATTTCATTTAAAGTGTGGCTATTGTAGTAGTTTTTCTCCTATTAAGTATCTATACATTTTTGCATATCAAACATCATGACTGTCATCTGATTTGGAAGCAAAGAATTGGTTACAATTAGTTAGGAGTGAGTAAAATTAGCTGTGTAGTTTGTTAGGATTCAGTTAGTTGAGTAGAAGCTGAGCTGGCACTTGAGGCTATGAATGGCTCAAGGTATATGTAGTTATGGTAAGTTAAGTAGCTTGTGGTGTGAGTAATAGATTCATATATATACGTCACAATTGTTTGTGATCTCTCTGATTTTTCTGTAATAGAGAAAAAGCTTCTTCTCACTCTCTGTAGATCGGTCACCAAAAAAAAACTCTCTGTAGATCTTCTATTTCCTCATTCTCCTCTTCCTTCTTCAATCTTCAATCTCCAAGATTAAGTGTAAGCTCAATTTAATTAAATTTATTTTGAATTTGGTAATAAAAAATTTATCACTTTTATAACCTCTTTCCCACTTTTTTAGTTTGTTACTTTTTTTTTATCTCCTTGAATGCCTATTCACGTGTTGTTGTAATTTTTTTGTAATTAAAAAATTAATTTTTTGAATTTAAGGCATTAGAATTAGAGAAATTCTCCACATACAAACATTTTTTTATACAAGTCTTTACAAGTCATTATATTGACGCGCTTGAACCGTTACTGCACGTTCTTCTTCTTCTTCCTCTTCTTCTTTTTTTTTTCGTTTCTTGCCTTCTCTTTCTCCTTCTTCAACCGTTACTACACAATTTCACTGCACCTTCTTCTTCTTCTTGCTACACGTTCTTTTTCCTCTTCCTCCTCTTCTTCTTCTTCTTCTTCTTTTTTTCATTTTTGCCTTCTCTTTCTCCTTCTTCATTTACGTGCTTTTCTCTTTGTTTTCTTTCTCGATTTTCATTATTTTTTGACATCAAGCTCTGAAATCATTTTTGAAAAAGAAAAAGAAGCAGAAGATGAGGAGGAGAAAGAAGAAGAGTTCTAAATTATGCATAAGGTGTACTTCAACGAATTTTGGGTGTATTTCTTAAATCCTTTGGGTGTAGTTTTGTAATCCTTTTGGTGTATTTCTGTAATCCTTTGGGTGTATTTCTATAATCGTTTGGGTGAATTCCTGTAACTGTTTGGGTGTATTTCTGTAATCGTTTGAGTGTATTTCTGTAATTGTTTGGGTATATTTCTGAAATTCCATTATCTTCAAAATGATTTCAAAACTTGATTTCAGAAACCATGAAAATCGAAAAAAAAACCGAAGCAAGAATACCAGTGATAAACGCAAGTAAAACAACTAATGAAAAGGCGAAGAAAATAACGAAGAAATACATGGAGGAAGAGGAAGAGGAAGAAGAAGTAAGAAGAAGAAGAAGAAGAGTCGTTCATAATACATGGTGAGTGTAGCGCTTTGGAAACTGAATAACGCATTAAAAGGCCTGTATGTGTAGCAACTTGTAAGACTTGTAAATAAAAAAGACTTGTATGTGTAGCATGCCTCTTAGAATTAAGGGTTTAAGATTTTAGAATTTGGAGTTTAGGATTTTTAAAAAAAAAATTGATTCTGATCTTATTTTTGTAATTTAAAATTTGTTTGGATTGTTTTGAATTTAATTTTAAACAAAATAATTTTTAGAATTTTTGAATTTGTATTTTTAAATATTAAAAAGAGAATATACAAAACATTAAATCTATGTATATGTTTGTTACAATTATTTTTTTCAATTTATGTAAAAAATAGCTGAAAAACACTAATTTTATTGAATTTATATATTCATTTATTTACTGAGAAAAGAGAAAATTTGTCAGAAATCATTTCAAAATCGATAATTCTTACAATCAAAATCCATACCTGAAATGCTGAAATTTATAGGTAAAGGGGTATGTACAAATTACATATATATAATAGTATGAAGAGGAGAAGGAGAAAGATATCTACTTTATTTTACTGTTTTTTAATTTTTTCCAATACGAAAACGACCACACTCAATTCTATTACTTATAACGAAGCTTCCTTTTCCACCATATGTAGTAAGCAAATTAAAAATCTTACATAATCATCGTAATCTGATCTTGATGATGATCAAAACATGCCAAGACATCAAAATCCAAGTCCCATCCAAAATCATAATAATAAATATTGTCAAACTGATGAACAGTAGTATCATCAGTGCAAGATGGTGATGATGATGATGATAGCATAGCAACATTATGCCTAGAATATTCTAAATCAACTTCATAGTGATCATATAATTGACTCTGATGATGAGTAGCAACACTATGGTCATCGTGATGATCATGAATCACTAATTCCACTGCCTCTTGTTTTGTTGATCTCAAAATTGGGATGATATTGTTATTGTTATTATTGAAGCTAAGGAACATTGAAGATTTGGATTCATGTTCCAAAATAATTGATTCCTCGTTATTATAATAATTAGTGTTCTTGCAAGTGTGATGACCATAATAGGTAGTTCGGTATAATGGAGGATTCTCTTGAATTCTTTGAACATGTTTCATTGCTGGGCAACCCTCATCATGCTTATGACTGCACCTGTAGTAGTTCCTGCCATGCATCCATTCAATTCTATTGCCCATTAATTCATATATGATTATTAGAGAGAAAACAATTTTTTTTTCTTCCTAAAAATGATGAGTATGATCGATAGAGATAATATATCATATTGAGATAAAAATTTTAGAGTAAAATTAGAAAATTAAATATATTTATCAATTAATATCAATCAATTTTTTAAAATTTTATTTTTAACTCGCGTTAATATTCAAAAGAACATTTAAAATCATATAATAGAAGAACATCTAAAACTCGACTAAAAGAACATTTAAAAGTGAAATAGAATATCCAAAATCAGTGATAGTTTTATTAAAAATATAATTATGAAAAAAATGTATAATATGTATTTGGAATTGAAAGAAAAAATTATGTTTTAAAAAAAATTGGTATATGTTTTTTCAAAAAAGAAAATATTAGGGGATTAATACTACATTTTATTAATATTAGCCAATATTTTAGACCTACACCTTATTTTTATACTATTAAAATTTAAAATTTAGTATTTAAAATTTAAAATTTAATTTTTTGTATTTAGAGTTGATCATGTAATATATAATATTGAGATAAAAATTTTAGAATAAAATTAGAAAATTAAATATATTTTATCAATTAATTTTTTTAAAATTTTATTTTTAGCTCGAGTTAATATTCAAAAAAAAACTAAAATCATATAATATAAAAGAAGAACAACAAAAACTTGACCAATAAAAGAATATTGAAAAGTAAAAGAATATCGAAAACCAGTGACAGTTTTATTAAAAATTATGAAAAAAATGTATAATATGTATTTGGAATTGAAGTAAGATCTTGATAAGTGTGGGTGAAGAAAAATATAAGCAGAAAAAAATTATTTTAAAAAAAAAATTGGTATATGTTTTTTCAATAAAAAAAATATTAGGGAATTAATACTACATTTTATTAATAAATATTATTGGTCTTATAACATTAATCAAAACATAATAGACTATTATTTTTTCAGTTAACATCAACTATTTTTTTTAAATTATTTTATTAAATTTTAAATTCTAAAAGAGAAGTCTTAATTCTAAATCGTAAATGTTGACGACTAATATTAATTAACTAGAAGCTGTTTTATATAATTTTATTTAACATATATTGGCAATAATTTTAATTGAATTACACGTGTATAAGAAGCTAAGTAATAATTTGAAATTGAATAATAAATTTATACCTGAGGTATTTCGAATTCATTGTCTTCTTTTGTCCGTACTTTCTCCATGCATGGCCATCTTCAAGTAAAATTGGATTGTCCTTCTCCCAAGTTGGTGCAGTTGTTCTTATTACCATCAAGACAAAAATTAAATGAGTTATAAAAAATTAATCTATTTGCTGATGAGCTAATCCATACTCTAGCTAGCAGATGAAAGCACATTATATCACAATTGATGATCCAATGATTATGATACTAATAATATTAATGTATGTCCATTCAGTTTTTGACCAAATCACCAAGTTGCTGTTTTATAATTGCAATGAAAGGATATGAGATGGAATACAGTATTTTAGTACAATAATTATGTCTCTGCTGTTAATTTAACAAAAGTGTTTGGCACTAAATTACAAAATATACACCCTATCTATCATCATAAGTTAGGCAGTAACTACTAAAAAAGTTAAAAATTAAATATACTAAAATTAATTAAAAATTTGTTTTAGCTTAATATTAACATATAAAAAAATTAAAAAATATATGTGATGACGAATAAACATAATTATGACAGACGTGTATTAATTTAGATTTCAAAACTACTGTAACTACTAAAAAATTTATGAAAAATTTTAGATCGATCTAATTATGAAAAATTCTTATCGTTCTACCATATAATTAATATTTTTTTTATACACCACATAAATACCAACCACAGCATATTAAAAGTAATAAAAAAGGTATTATAAAAAATAATTTTCTGTTATAAATTTGTATAGAATAAGAATTTTTTACTACAAATACATGAAAACTCTTCTTCTTAATTAAAAAGATACATTAGCTTAGAAATATATGTGTTGTTATTATCGGGGGCACTACCAATCCTTTTAACAGATGCATATTATCTATATGCAGAATCTTAATCATACAATATTATATATTTAATTTTTCGTGTAATAAGTAAAATAGTTATAACTTAAATGATATAATCTCTACATTTTTATTTAAAGATTTTAAATTTGAGTCTCACTCCTAATTTAAAAATAATAAAATAAAACAAATTAAAGAATAAAATTCTAAAACATACTATTCCTTCTGAATCATCATCTTTCTCTTTCATATATACATACATGCCAAACAACAACAACAATAATAATAATAATAATAATACTATTATTTTCTTCAAAAAAGAGTGAGATAATTAAAATAGGAAAAATCAACAAATTAAGTTTTTTGTTTTTTTTTTTAAAAAAAAGGTTTTAATGACTTATTGTAAATAACTCTTACTTTCTCTTGTAGCGCCCTCTTCCATTATTTGTGTGGAAGCTTTTGCAAGCCTCATCTAAATCCTCATGCTTTTGGCAACTTGATGGGGAAGAAGAAGAAGATAAATCTTTGATGGGAAAAATTGCATCATCAATATTATTACTATTATTGGAAATGTTCAAGAGCAAAATGGTGTTTGTGAATGATCTTAGCACTTGGTGCACAAGATCTTCAGCAAGTGGCAAGATCAACGTCAACCCTTGTTCATCATTATTATTGGATCTATGAACAAGAAGTTGAAGCAATTGATTTGCCACGTCACGCCCTCTAAGTAGCTCTTGCTCCATTATTTCCCTTCTTCCCTTCGATGAATAATGATGATGATTCTCCGTTGTGGAGTTGTTTTTGAAAGTGTTCACTAGATTGGGGGAGAAAATTGGAGAGGCACCACACGCCTTTTATTCAACTAGGAAATATATAAAATTGTTTTTCTCTTTGTATTTCCAAAAATTTGAAAAGGACTAGGGTGGTGCTCGAGAGTCGAGACAAAAAAAACAAGTTGAAGAGCCACAACCAATCAAGTTTTGCCACCTAAGAAGGAGGGTTTCCTCTTATTGGTGTTTGTTTTGATGCTGATGGATGATGAGCTCATTCGGATTACTTCATTCTAAACACTCAGCCATCTAACTGAAAGGACAAAATTGCCCTTATTATTAGGTTTTTGCATTGTGGGACCCTGGAAGAAGCCTACCATGCTTGTGGCTGGGTGAATTTCTTGAATTTACAAAATTATATCTAAAACTATTTCTCTCCAAAATTTAAACTGATAAAATAAGATATATAAATAGTTATATTTTTAATACCCATATTACTTCGTAAAAGAACCTTTTTATTTTGGGTTTATGTAAATTCTTTACATAACATTTTTTTATCTTTATATTGGCCTTGTACTGAAGCTTTTTTCGAAGACCAACAATTAAACCAGAACCACCATGTAGATGTTATCGACAGTTTATCTCAGTTATGGTAGTTTTCTTATAACTACCGTATAGAGCAGTAAAAAGAAATAGAATAATCAGATAGAGTCCTTATACTTTATTTGGAAGTAGAAAAAAAAAATTAATTTATTTAATATATATAATATTTAAATATGAATCTCTATTATAATAATATATTAAAATCAAATTTATATTAATAATTGTTAATAATAATGTAATTAAGGATAATATTAAAAATATAAAAAATATAGTATTTTTTTATTTTTTTGTTTGCGATGAAAAGAAAATTTTTTTAGTAGAATTTACAATTTCTTTTTATTTTGTTTGATAATCAAACTAAAAAAGATCATTTTTATTCATTTTTTATTTATTTTTTTCTACTCATTTTTTCTCTAACCAAACATGGTGCTAAGGTTTACTACTACTGAAAAATATGGCGGTGGAGTTTAATAAATCATGCAATTAAGATGATATTGTGTGGTGATTGGCGGGTACGTATAAAAAAAAAAGATTTGTGACTTTCATGCAGTATTTTTTGTTCTTTTGAGATTATTTGTATGTTTTGTTGTTATTATGTATCTTTTTGGATATAGTTGTAAGAATTGAACTTTCGAATCGGTTAGGCTCTGATAAATCATTAGTTGGATAAGTAATCGGTGGTATGTAAATAAAAAATGTAAAATAGTTTTATAAGAAAAGAGAATTAGTTTAATATTTTATTTTTTAATATTATAATTAAATATTAAATTAATATATATTTTTGAGAAATATTACAAATGTAAAAATTTTTATGTTTTTTTAATGAATAATTTGACCATAGAAAATTATTTCTCAATTTTAATACTCATTTGTTTTCAATTTACTTCACTATTTCTCTTCTTTTTCGGGTTCTGTCAATTTTAACATTACAATGCTCTTAGTTTGAAATCATATTACTCATTCTTTATTTTTAAAATATCAATTTATTCTTTGGTTTCAAGATCTTATCTCATTCTTTGTTAAAAATTTTTGTTGAGAATATTTTATGGTCAATAAATGTCAATAAATAGTATTTTTGACGGTTAATAAGTATCACAGAAAATATATTCTCAAATTTTTTAAAAAATTATTTTTGACAGCCAATATTTATCAAAATAAGATTTAAACTTTTTTCACAATTACTTATATGTTAAAAATACTATTTTTGACAAAATTTTTATTAACATACTTTCATAGTTAAAATAGTGTCAAAATTTATTTTTTTGACAAATTTTAATTCTTTTTTTACACATATAACCCTAAAAAATAATCTATATTGTTGTAGTATAGTTAAAAAATTAAAATTAAAATTTAAAATACATATCTTAACTAATATTTTAAAAATAATTAAACTTCTTTATACATGTTTAATAATATTTATATTAATAATTATGAATAATAAAAAATATAATTAATTTAAATATAAATGAATATAAAATTAAAATAATATCTAAAAAAATTATTATATAATTTTATTATATAATTAATAATTAGGATATAAAATAATAAAGAATAATATAGCTTAGTAGTGACAAGGAAAGTATATAATAGAAAAAGAATCTAAGTTCAAATTTCATCTTTATGAATTTTGGATTTTTTTTAACGTTTTAATTAGACCAGTTTTCACTAATTTGACTAGTTCTTATCGGTTCTTAATTTTAAATGGTCTTTAAACTGAATTGAATCGATTGGAGATCTAACTCACCGTTTTTTTAGCCAAACTGACCGATTTAGTCCAATTTTTACGACCGGGCCTGCTACACATACAAGCAATAAGGCCTTACAAGTGTTACAAGCCCCCAGCCCACAAACATTCCACACGCGCACTAATTATATTGAATGGAGCGTAACATTCACGCGCTCCCACTCAAACGCTTACGCTTCTCTTCGCGTAAACCGCCCCTTAATGGCAGACTCTTCCACTTCTTCCACTTCTCAAAGCCATTCAGAGAAAACGCAACCCTTCCATAAAACTCTCGATTAAGAATCTCCAGAGAAAATAAAGCTATAATACTCAAGGTGTGTTACATTACCATTCCTGTATATTTTTCAGATTTCGAACTAGGTCTTACTGTTCTTCTACATTCTTCTAGGTTTTACTGTTCTTCTTATTCCAGGTCTCATTTTACAGTTTTTAATGTTCTACTTGTTCTAGGTTTTACTGTTATTCTTGCTTCTAGGTTATTCTATTCTTCTTAGTTGTTCTAGGTGTTACTGTTCTTAGTATTCTAGTTCTTCTGGTAACTGATTTTTGGGAGTATATTGCGTGATTTGGTGGGTGTATATTGAGTATTTTGTTGGGTGTATATAGCATAATTTGTTGGGTGTATATTTCTGAACTGATATACTGTAATATAGTCAACAGTTGCAACTGTTCTATACTTAATATTTATATCATCTTATATTTATATATAGGGAGGGTATATTGTTATGGTATATCGTAAAACTTAAAAACAAATCTCAAAATAGAAATTGAATTCAACTTTCAAAATCTATCAATTTAATATAATTAAATTTATAGAATAAAATCACAAAATAAAAAAAATAGTAATAGAAAAATGAATTTGAATATTCAATAGGAGTAATATATTCAGATTTATAGATTTTATTAATCTCTCCAACGCATAAATGGTTGAGAATTCACATTTTCATCATCTTTGGTAAAATCAAGTCCACCGCGAAGACATTCATAAACTGCTCTACCGTAATTCTTCGCGGATAACTGCTTGTCCATGGGTGTATATTGCTTAACCTTGTAATGTTGCTTGACCTTGTATATTAATGCATGTTTGAGTGATATCTGACTGATATCTATAGGTGTATCTGACTCACATCTATGGGTGTATCTGAATCATATCTATGAGTGTATCTTACTGATATCTATGGGTGTATTTTTCATTTCAGAAAAAATGGCAGGCAGAAACCAAGCTGAAAAAAATATAAGAACAAATATATGTCTTAGATGAAATCAGTTTTATATAATAGAAATATATCTGACTATAATTTTGCTTTGTTTACAGCAAACCAAAGACCTTAAGTGTGCAACACATTTGTTAAGTGAGAAATTCAGAAACATGAGCGAGGAGAAGAAAACAATTGTTAAGGATTTGGTGGCCTGACGCACATCCCGCCGCTAAGGGTGCATCACCAAATTGTCAAATAGATTCGAAGGATATTGACACTGATTAATGTAAATGTTATATAGTCCTGTAACAAATTGAACATATGCTGTAAAAATTTTCTAATTATAATCCAGTTTATTGTAAAATTTCTTTCAATAATTAAACTCTCTCTGCTGTATTCAAAATGTATGAATTACAGGTACTATAATATGAAGAAAAACATCAAACCAAATATACACCCATAACCTGCCATTTTTTACACCCAAAGAAAGTTGAATATACACCCAAAAATCTATCCCCTGATGCTTTATCCCTAAAATCTTGAACCCTAAACACTTAAAACCTAAACCCTAACCCCTAACCCGTAAACCCTAAAACCTAAACCGTAAACCCTAAAACCTTAAACCCTAATCCCTAAAACCCTTAAACCGTTGTAAAAAAGATAGTATTTTATAACATAAAAACAAGATTCTGAAGTATATATATGTATATATATGTAAAATATGAAATACAAGAAAATTCAGAAATACACCCAAAAGAACACTGCTTTTACACCCAAAAGAATGCATGTTCTCGCTCCTTTGTGTGCTTCTCATCCCTGTCCAGAAGTGGTGATCCATATAGATTGGAACACATATATGACGGTTTTCATAGAGATCTGCAGAATACACCCAAACACATACTATAAATACATCCGAAAAAAATTAAATTTACACCTCTGCTACAGATTTTAAACAAACATTACCTGAAAGTATTTCACTTGTTGTCCACAAGACCAAAATTCAGCAGAAAATCATTTCAATTCCTATCAAATGAGTCTTTAAGCACACCCACGCTTCTCGCACTTCTCTTGTAATGTAATTCCTCACATCCTTTTCAATAAAATTTAACTCGCGATGATCCCCGGCAGCCGCAACAAATGATTAGAAAGTTTTGCTTAGTCTAATACCAGCCTCCTCGTTATTCTCTATTGTACGACGAATGGACATGCTTAGTTCCCTGTGCTGTTTGAGATATTTTAGATTTCCATTTTCCCTCTCTGCTACATGTAATCAATTGGTTCTTAATCTCGTTTTCCTTCCTATTTGTGCTCCGAACTCTTGTAGAAAACCCTGCAGCCTTGGCGTAGTTCCTGTAAACTTTTCCAACATCTTCAAGGGTGGTAAAGGTCATTTCAACCTTGGGAATAAACTGGTCATCAACAACAGAGAGAGGCTGCAGAATACACCATGTCAAAAACTATAAATACACCCAATCATGTCTGATATGATACACCCGAACCGCAACAACTCAACTAAAATGACAATAAAAGTCATAAACTATAAATACACAGGCTGCAGAATACACCATGTCAAAAACTAAAAACACATCCAATCATGTCTGATATAATACACCCGAACAACAACAACTCAGTTAAAATAACAGAAAAAGCAGTAAACTGTAAATACACCCACACTTCTAGCAAAAATACACCCAAAAAAGATCTGATCTACACCCGAGCGTCTGCTATAAATTTCAGATAATTAATTAAAACTAATACATTACATTCAATCCACAGATTTATCTTCATGCATTATTTTGACAGTCAATGTTCACGAATTATTCAGCTACACAATGCTATACAAATTACTACAACAAAATTCAGAGTAAATCAAACCTCAGGAACTTCGTTAGATTCAAATTCATAATCCACTTCACCCTGATTCAGCTGAGAATCTGACGTTGAATCAACCATTATCTTCAAAACGAATCCAAACTTTGATTTCAGTAAACAAAAATTGATAGAAAATGAAGCTGGAGTTAAAAGAGAGAAGAACGAGAAGAAGAAGAACGAGAAGAAGAAGAACGAGGAGAAGAACGAAGAACGAAACAAATATAGAAATAAGGAGAGAAGAACGAGAAGAAGAAGAACTAGAAGAAGAAGAACAAGAAGAAGAACGAATAAAGGAAACAAATCTTTTAAATTTGGTAGTTATATAGCGCGTGTATTAGACATAGGATTGCAGCGCGTTTTGAGGGTTTATTGGTTAATGAACTTGTAAAGCATACAAGCCCTAATGACTTGTATGCAGAGCTTTTCTGTTTTTCCGACTATATTTTTGGTGTTAATATGTATTGTTTACGGCATATTTTATCTCTTCTATAAATTAATTGTATACTCTTTGTAGGAAGATTTATTTGTGCTTTTTTTTACTGCTAAAAGGAAGAACAAAAAAATACATTTCAAAAAATTAGATAAAATCTTTTCATATTAATTATCTATCATTTTAATGACTAATAACTTCATATTAATTAAGGGCATGCAAGATCCAATGCCCATAATCCAATCCAAATTTAAAAGTATATCTTTTTGGATTCGGATTTGTTATTTATTCAGTATTATTTTTAAGTCGAATTTGAGTTATGATTAGAATCCAATCCAATTCAAAATTATATTATATAACTAAAACACTTATTATATAATAAAATTTTTTATAAAATTTATAAAATTATATATATTAATTTTATATTAAATCCACCTAATTTAATCGAATTTATTTTAAGCCAGAGTCGAATGTGAATCTAACAATTCGGCAGGGCCCGACCCATGCATACGCTACTTCATATATACTAGCTTGAATGATGATATACTCATCGAATTGCTCGGAAGGGAGTGGTTCTGGAAAATTAGTATAATTTTGCAGTAATACCTAGCTAGGGTGAAGTTTTTCAAACGCGTGTATTAGTTGGGTACTTGGTAATATTTGTTATATGATTTGATCATTGTCATTAATTTGGTCAATCAAATTTGACAACTTTTTCATAATAAGGAGTTTAGGACTTAAGGAGGGTATCAACTATCAATACCATATGTAGCAATAATTCTTTATTAATTATTAGAGTGACCTAGTGTTGGTAGTTGTTGGCACGTGTTAAATGTGATAACTGCTGTTTTGTCTTTTCAAAGGTTTGATCAAACTTTTAACTGTGAAATAATTAGGTTACGTCGTTGTTTCCTTTTTCCAGTTATTCAAATTCAAGAATTCTAATGAAAAGTCAAGCCATCGAATATGCTTTTACTTTCCATGGTGATTTCCTAGAAGATCACGATAAAGTAGTCATACTAACGATGATACATTGCTAATTATATATATATATATAATTTTAAAACTG